>NC_080185.1:43991236-44138632 GCF_950295315.1 Erinaceus europaeus
CACATTGGTGAGGTTGTCTGTCCAGGGAAGTCTGGTTGGTATCATGGTAGCATCTGGAACCTGGTGGCTGAAAAAGCATTAAGATATAAAGCAGAACAAATTGTTAAATAGTCAGGAACCCAAAGGCAAGAATATTTCAGGTGGGATTTGGGGGTCTCCCTTTTGGAAAAAGCTAGTAAATCACTTTTACGTGTATCCCAAGGAACCCATGACAGCTAATTTGCATGTGTACCCAAGTTATTGTCTGGGGAGATAGTGTCATAGTTGGAAAACAACATATTTTCATGCAGGAGCCTCAGAGATCCTGGGTTCAATTCATGGCACCATCACAAGCCAGAACTGTGAGGGAAAAAATAGTGATCTGGCTGTCAAAATATTAGTAGTTCACTTGGATATTTGCTGCTTTGTCATGTGTGTGACCCTGGTTTAAGCCCAGCTGCCAATGCACTGAAGGAAGCTTCGGTGCTGTGATCTCTTCTCTGTATGTCTGTCTCTCCTTTTATGCCTCTCTGTCTCTAGCTTAAAAATACTATACTTGCAAGTGCTTGCTCATGGGAGGGTGTAGAAGCCCCAAGCCAGTTGTCTGAACTCATTTGCTGACATACTGTAGGTGTCTAACATGACTGCCAGGTCTTGATACTAGTGAGCATGACAGACCCACCTATACACTCTTTGACTCGTGTGTATGAGATAGAGAATTTCTCATAGTGAAGTTCTAAAAACCTCTTGTTCTGTGCCTGGCTGTCTAAATATAACTGCAGAGAGGATCAGAGACTGACACAATTTGGATTGATGAGACTCGTCAGGGCTTGACAAAGAGATTCTTAGCTGAAGCAAAGAAGGAATCATGGGTGGTAGAATCATGGGGAACTTACTTAAATTTTATGCTTTTTTTTTTTTTCCTCCGTGGTTATCACTGGGGCTCGGTGCCTGCACTACGAATCCACTGCTCCTGGGGCCATTTTCTTCATTTTGTTTGTTGTTGTTATTGGATAGGACAGAGAGAAATGGAGAGAGAAGGGGAAAATAGAGGGGGAGAGATAGTTAGACACTTGCAGACCTGCTTCACCTCCTGTGAAGCGACCCCCCTGTAGTTGGGGTGATGAGGACTTGAACCGGGATACTTATGCTGGTCCTTGCACTTGCTTTGCGCCATGTGCATTTAACCTGGTGCAATACCACCGGGCCCCCTGCTTTATACCTTAATGCTTTTCAGCTACCAGATTCCGGATGCTACCACAAGGCCAACCTGACCTCCCAGGGCAGACAGCCTCACCAATGTGTCCTGGAACCCCACCTCCCCAGAGCCCTACTCCACTAGGGAAAGACATAAACAGGCTGAGAATATGGATTGACCTGTCAACATCCATGTTCAGTGGGGAAGTAATTACAGAAGCCAGACCTCCCACCTTCTGCACCCCATAAAAGTCTTTGGTCCATACTCCCAGAGGGATGAAGAATATGGATCCTTCCAATGGAGGGGAAGGTATGTAGAACTCTGGTTGTGGAGATTGTGCAGAATTGTACCTCTCCTATCCCACAGTCTTGTTGATCATTATTCAATCACTAATAATAATAAAAAATAAAAATATATATTTAATATATAAAATAAAAATTAAAGCAAAGAAAAAAAAGTCCACCACTACTGGTGGCCATTTGGTTTTCTTGTAGATAGAAGTTGAGAGAGCAAGAAGGAAGAAGAGGTAGAGAGAGAAGCAGAGACACTGCAGCACTGCTTCAGTGCTCAGGAAGCTCTCTCTCTCTTTCTCTCTCTCTCTCTCTCTCTCTCTCTCTCTCTCTCACACACACACACACACACACACACACACACACACACACACACACGTGCTCCCATGTGGTGGTGGCCAGAGGCTCATTGACCTTGGGACATAGAACCCAGTCTTCATGTTGTTAGTAATGAGAGCCAATACATGTAACTGTTTTGAGAATAGTTGGGGTGGTGGTAGTGGGTAATCCGAAACAGTTGCTTAAAGAGAAATGACTCAACCCCTTCTCTATGAGCAAGGCCGTGCCTTCCCAGGTTCCTTAGTGCCTGTGAGTTGGGAGATGCACTTGAGGCAGAAAGAAAGCTTCCCAACTTGAGTCCTTGTACTCTATAGCTTCTCAGTTATAAGTGGGAAGCCAGTACTCCAGGTCTGGGTCTGGGATTGTTTGAATGGGTCAGGCAGGGTATTGATAGGTCACTTTCAGGGTCACTCTCTTTCTGGGTGTACCTGGCCATTTCCAACAAGCAACATTCTAGGAAGGTAGATGTCTTGGCAGCTTTTGTGCGGTCTCCACATCCTGACATGCAGTGATGTTATAACCATGAGATATAATAGTCAGGAGTGCTACATCATCTACTTGAGGGCTTCTCTGGTTGGTAGAGAGAAATTGTTTCTGTTCAAGAAAGACCTGAGAACATTCATCTGCCCTGAAGGCCAGTTGGTAATCTTTGTGTTTCTCAACTGCCATACTGGGGTGTTGGAAAAGTTGTGACACTTTTTTTGAGAGCATAGAAAAACAAAGAGCATAGAAAAACACGTCATGACGTTTCCTATAGCTCAACAGCTGTAGGAGAAAACCTGAATGTTGCTGCAGTTCCCACCCCTCCTGATTTGGAGGGAAATAATGGGGGAGTGGAGGAAACAGAAGCAGATAGGTACACTCAGAGTTTCTTCAGCAAACTTGCTTGGTTTCAGTCAATTTTTCCTTCAGTTAAGCTCTTTGGTCCTCTTGTTAAAAATTTCCTCACAATACTTTAGTCTCAAGAGGAAGAAAATTGGACCTCTTTTTTATTTTTATTTTTTTGTTCCTGCTGTAAATCACTAGAAAACTGCCTAACCTGCCTGAGTTACCCCTTTCTTTCTCCCTCTCTCTCTCTGTGTGTGTGTATGTGTGTGTGTGTGTGTGTGTGTGTGTGTGTGTGAAAGAGAAAGAGAAAGAGAAAGAGAGAGAAGTCAAAGGAGCCAGTGGAATTGATATCTGTGTTAAAAGTCAAGGTTTAAAAAGCAATTATAAGTGGTTAACCATGATTTATGGAGCTTAAGGCAGTTATCAGAGCTGGAGTTCAAATTTAAGAATCCAAAATTATGGAAACAAGAACAGAAATCAGTGGGAAAGAATTTAGATGGACAGGAATCTAAAAAGCAAAAAAGTTACTAACAAATAGTTTTAACATCTTTTTACTTGCTTTTAAAGTATTTATTTTATAAAAGACTGCAAGACTAAAATACCATTATTACATGTAATGCGGGGGGATAAAATCCAGGAAAACAGCACCTACCAAAAATATAAAAACTTTTTTTAAATAGTTATTCTTTTTTTAAAATTCCCTTTTGTTGCCCTTGTTGTTTTATTGTTGTTGATGTCATTGTTGTTGGATAGGACACAGAAAAATGGAGAGAAGAGGGGAAGACAGAGAGGGGGAGAGAGAGAGAGAGACACCTGCAGACCTGCTTCACCATTTGTGAAGCAACCCCCCTGCAGGTGGGGAGCCAGGGGCTTGAACCAGGATCCTTACACCAGTCCTGTGCTTTGCGCTACCTGCTCTTAACCCGCTGCGCTACCGCCCAACTCCCATAAAAACTTTTATAAGCTTTTCAGTTCATTTGCCTGTCATCAAATACCATCTAACCCAATATTGATGCTAAGAACACAACTATTTATTAATTAAAATCCATATATCAAACCAAGTATGCCTAGTGTCTAATGGGAAGTTGCATGACAAGCCCAAATCTGTCCTCCCCATTTCTGTCCTTCTAATCCCCCCCCCTTTTTTTTGCCTCCAGGGTTATTGCTGGGGCTCGGTGCCTGCACTATGAATCCACTGTTCCTGGAGACCATTTTTCCCATTTTTGTTTATTTGTTTCCCTTGTTGTTATTATTGTTGTTGTTGAATAAGACAGAGAGAAATAGAGAGAGGAGGGGAAGACAGAGAAGGGGAGAGAAAGACACCTGCGGACCTGCCTCACTGCTTGTGAAGTGACCTCCCCGCACAGGTGGGGAGCCAGGGGCTTAAACCTGGATCCTTACATCTTTCTGAGCACTTCACACCATATGTGCTTAACCCACTGTGCTATTTTAAGGACCTAAGGTCCAGCTACCTTGTTAGGTTGGTTTGCCATGTCACTTGGTGACAAGCCAGATGTTCTTTTGCTATTCAGCAAAGATATGCAGTCCTGGCCTCTGCTATTCAGGTGTAGAGGTCAGGTGTGCAATGGTTTATTTCCTGTAAAACAGGTAAGGACCTTTTTAATTCATTCTTGCTTGGTTAGACCAGAGCCTCACACAGGCAAGTCCTACATTCAACTTTCTTTCATATATTTTTTCCCTTTAAATTTTTTTCTATTTAGATTAATGGTTCACGGTGAAGAGTAAATACAGTTGTTAGTACATGTGTAGTATTTCTCAGTTTTCTGTGCAACACTTTCATCCCCAGTCTAGGTCTTCCTCCACTACCATGCACCAGGACTTTAAGGACACCCCCCCCACCCTAAGTCTTTATTCTTACTGCTCAACTTCGGCCTATGAGTGAGACCATCCCATATTCATTTTTCCTTTTTTCCCTTTTGGGCGTATCATACTTAACATAATTTCTTCAAGCTCCATCCAAGATGAGGTGATGAAAAAGAATTCACCATTTTAAATAGCTGAGTAGTACCCCTTTGCGTCTATATACTACAACTTTCTCCGTTACTCATCTGTTCTTGGACACCTGGGTTGCTTCCAGGCTTTGGCTATTAGAAATTATCTCTTTAAATAAATTTATTTAATTATTTGGTAGACAGAGAGAAATTGAGAGGGGGCAAAGAGGAGAGAGGGATAAAAGAACCTCCTGTAGTCCTATTTCACTTCTTTTAAAAAAATTTAAAAATTATTTTTATTTCTTTATTGGATAGAGACAGCCATAAATTAAGAGGAGGGGGGTAGAGAGGAAGAGAGACAGAGAGACACCTGCAGCACTGCTTCACCATTCGTGAAGCTTTCCCCCTGCAGTTGGGGACCCGGGACTCAAACCTGGGTCCTTGCGCATTGTAACATGTGCGCTAAACCAGGTGGGCCACCACCTAGCCCCTCTGTTTCACTTCTTATGAAGCTTTCCCCCTGCCGGTGAAGGAGACCTGGGGCTTAAACCTGGGTCTTTGAGTATTATAATGTGCATGCTCAACCAGGAGTGCCACTGCCTGGTTCTACACTCAACTTTTTTAAAAAAATAATTTTTTAACTTTATTTATTTAATTTGATAGAGAGAGATTGAGAGGGAGGGGGAGTAGAGAAGTAGAGAGAGAGAGAGAGAGACAGAGACACCTTTAGCCCTGCTTCACCACTCATGAAGCTTCCCCCCCTTGCAGGTGGGGACAGGAGACTGGAATCCACGCCCTTGAGCACTATAGTGTGTGCGCTTAACCAGGTGAACCACCACCTGGCCTCAACTTTATTTATTTATTTGTTTATTTATTTAATAATGATTGACAAGATCATAGGATAAGAGGGGTACAATTCCCACTACCAGAGTTCAGTAACTCATCCCCTTCATTGGGAGTTTTTCTATTCTTTAACCCTCTGAGAGTATGGACCCAGGATCATTATGGGGTGCAGAAGGTGGAAGGTCGGACTTCTGTAATTGCTTCTCTGCTGAACACTGGAGTTGACAGGTCGGTCCATATTCCCGGCCCTTTTCTATCTTTCTGTAGTGGGGTGGGGCTCTGGAGAAGTGGGGCTCCAGGACATAAGTGAGGTCCTCACCTTCTAAGCCACCTTCCTGGCTACAACACCTATTGCTTTAAAAGTCTACCTTTGGTGTTGGACATATCTTGTTTGTATACACTTTTTTTTGCCTCCAGGGTTCTTACTGGGGCTCAGTGCCTGCACCATGAATCCACTGCTTCTGGAGGCCATTTTTCCCCATTTTGTTGCCCTTGTTGTTGCACTTGTTGTCATTGTTATTGCTATTGTTGTCATAGCTGTTGTTGGATAGGACAGAGAGAAATCGAGAGAGGTGGGGAAGACAGAGAGGAGGAGAGAAATATAGACACCTGCAGACCTGCTTCACCACTTGTGAAGCGACTCCCTGCAAGTGGGGAGCCCGGGGCTTGAACTCAGATCCTTACTCCGGCCCTTGTGCTTTGTGCCATGTGCTCTTAACCCACTGCACTACTGCCCAGACCCCTTGAATATACTTTTTAAAATGTAGTTCTGGCAAGTCAATCCAGGGTCTTACACGTGCTTTACCACTGTGGCATGAATTCATAATTATCTATTACCTGGCAGATATGAGTATGAGCACTGTAATCTAAACTATATTTCCCAGGATCCCCTGTGTGGCCTATGATGCAATGCAGCAGTCATGCCTGCCTTTAACTCTGTGAATTACGAGGTTCTTTGTGTATGTGAATTGGCCAATCACAAAACTACCAAGAGTTTAAAACGAAATGTTCTTCTGACTGCCCCCACCTCCCTTTGACTGTAGCCTCACTATGCTACAGTCTTACCCCTGAGTTTGGGAGGTGACTGGTAAATTATTTGGACCCCATTATTCTTGGTCTTTCTGTTAACTCTTGATAAATAATTTTCTGATTCCAACACCATGCTGCTGGTGGTTTTCCCCTCCCTGAATCGTATACCATGTTTTCATTTCTGTGTTTCATTTGACTCAACCCTAATAAACTTACTCCCCCTTCTACCTTGTCTGCTGACTTATTCTCACTGTCATCAATGACTTCATTGATCACTAAGCTACTTCCCTGACCCAACTTTTACTATTCTTAGAGGAAGACACACACACACACACACACACACACACACACACACACACACACACACACACACACACAGAGAGAGAGAGAGAGAGAGAGAGAGAGAGAGACTGCTCTACCATCCAGGGAATTCTCCCTGTTGTTCTCATGTGGTGACAGGTCTCATACCCATAGTTTCATTCATGTGAGGTGAGTGCTACACCATTGAGTCAACTCCCCAAGTCCTCAACATAACTACAGTTTATTTTTTCAAACTTAGTTGAAACTATATATTCTATATTAGCCATTGCTTTTTTATTTCCCTAACTGCCTCCTAACTTTTACAAGCAATGGAGCTTTATCAGATAAGAGAATGGACAATGATTTTAGAGCCATCATTTTGCCCTCCTAATTTTGAAAAGTGGTTCTCTGTGTCCATTTGAAAAGAAAGATGTTACTTCCCAAATTTATTTTTCTGTTTAGGTCTTTGTGTAATTGACTTTATTTTGAAACAGATTTTTTTTTGGGGGCCAACTTTGTTTCTCTGACCTAGTTTCCCCCTCTCTTCTGTCACTTGGCTTATTTAAATATGAAACTGGGAACCAAGCACTTGAGGCCTCATCATAACTGTGTCACTGATTTGGTATGCAATCTTGGCCCCAACAGGCTTAACAGATGAGGCACAGGAAGGTTAAATGGGGTTTGAAGAATTGCAAATACTGACCTGTCTAATTAAGATGTTGTTTAGGTCCAGTGCATTTTTCTTAACATAAAACCCAAGCTAAGCAAAATTAAAAGTCAGCCACATTTTTTTTCCTGTTCTCTGGACCTTTCTTATTCCTTATTATCCTCCATTCTCATGTGTTGACCAAATCCTGGATCAAGATGGTCCCTTTGCAAGATGTCCCTCATCCCTTTTGGTCTGACTTCTTGAACATTATAGCTGCACCTTTTAGATATTCTTTTGTGTGCTTGATCTGTGCAAATGGGGAGTTCTATTTGGGCAAACAGTAAAATCTGTTGTAAGACATTTTATTTGTGCCATGTAGATCAGTACTGTGTGTGTTGAGGAACATGGGCCTGATTGCAATTCTATTTGTGGTTAATGATCTGTACCAAGGTCTTATTATTATTATTATTATTTTCCTTTTTATTGCCACCAGGGTTATCACTGGGGCTAGGTACTAGCACTGTGAGACTATGTGAAATCTTGGTAGAGCTTAGGGAAGCTCTCCCATCCTTGGATGGAGGTCTGGAAAGACACCCCACTTGTTAGCCTCTCTCCTTATAGAGATGAGCCAAGAGGGAAAAGTCTCCCAGACTCAGTTTCTCCTTGTTACCCTCTCAAGCTCACAGAAAGCCTACAAGCCTCTCACACTTAGTTCTCCCTGCTAGCAGCAGGCCAAATGGTTGCCTGCTTTAGGGTTCACTCAAAGTTCACACATCCATTTCACCTTTTGATCACAAAGGAGAACACACTCTATCAGACACCCTGCAACACCAGGCAGTGAGAAGCCCCAAATCCTATTTCCTTGTGCTCTTTGATATCTATGATTTACATCAAGTTTTGTTTTTCTTTTCTCTACCTCACCTTACTGGTTTAACCCCTATGCTTCTTTCAAATGCCTTTGGATAATTAAAATGCCTGCATCATGGAGACTAATTGTCTTGACCTTTATGTATAGCATTAATTCTTGTCATACCAGGCCCCTACCATAGGGGCAAGCTGACCTTTAAGAAACCTGTAATTTCTGACGTATTTGAAAAATGTTCTTTGTTTAACTGTCTATATAAACCTGTACCCATCTCAAAATAAATGAGTGTTCTTACCAGAGTCCTCCCCGAGTCCTCCTTTCTGAATCATGTGGTCTCTGAGAGCCGGTGAGGGAGGATCGGTGACTTACCCCCTGGCTGGATCCACTCCATGTGAGTGCCAGCACAGCACTACAAATTAACCACTCCCGGTGGCCATGTTTTCCTTCTCTCTTTCTCTCTCTCTTTCTTTTTATTTGATACGACAGAGAGAAATTGAGAGGGGAAGGGAGATAGAAAGGGTGAGAGAAAAATAGATACCTCTAGACCTGCTTCACTGCTTGTACATTAACCATTTCTCAGAATGCTTAATTGAATATACGTTGACCTGGTTGAGCACACACATTACTATGCTCAAGGATCTGGGTTCAAGGCTTTGATCCCCACCTTCAAGGGGGACACTTCACAAGCAGTGAAGCAGGTCTGCATATGTCTACCTTTCTCTCCCTTTTTTTCTTCCCTTCCCGATGGGTATGTAAATTGGTCATATCCCTGTGGAGAGTAGTCTAGAAAACTTTCAGAAGGCTAGAACTGGGCTATTTGTTGTTGTTGTTGTATTGTATAATTTCTTTGTAGATGTCTGATATCAGTCTTCTGTCATATGTATAATGTGTAAGTATCTTCTCAGTTTTGCTGGTTGTGTTTTTTTATCCTTTAAAATTTTTCTTTTGGAATTTTCTTTTGATGTATAGAAGCTTTTCAATTGTATGTAGTCCCACTTATTTAATCATGTTTCAGCTTCATTTGCTCATGGGATTGAAACTCCAAGTATATCTTTTAATATTAAGGTCCTGAAGTGTTTCAACAAATGTCTTCTTTGTGTTTTATAGTTTCAGGTCTAATATGCAGATCTTTTATCAATTTTGAGTTAAGCTTGGTGTCTGGTGTTAAAAGGTGTTCTATTTGCATTTTTCTTATGGGGCTTGAGAATACTTTTGTTTTTCCCTCATGTTTGAAGGGTAATCATGTATGGCAGATTACTCACAGTTAGATATTGTTGTTTTTCAATACTTTGAGTGTATCCTTGCCTCTAGAATTTGTGATGAGGAATATTTTAAAATTATTTACTTATTTATTTTAGAGACAGTGAGAAATTGAGAGCAAAGGAGATAGAGAGAAAGAGAGAGAGAAAGAAAGATATTAATTGAGATCTGAAGCACTGCTTCAAAGACTGTGAAGCTTCCCCCCTCCCTCCACAGATGGGGACCAGAGGTTTGAACCTGGGTCCTTGTGCACTGTAATGTATATGATCTACCAGGTCCTTTGTGATGAAGAATGATTTTATGAAAGCCCAATAGTCTACCTTTATATGCTTCTTCCTTCTTTCCCCTAGTAGCATGCAGTATTTTCCCCCTTTGTCTTTATTTTTTTGATGGTTTTACTTTGATATGTCTTGGTATAGACTGTTTCAGACTCAGAAGTTTTGAGCCTCAGAAAGTAATTTGCATAACAGTTATACTGCTCTCCCCAACCCCCAGCCCAATTTAAGGAAGATCAAGGACTCCTCTTTCACTTGATAGGGTCTTACTTTCCTTACTTGAAATTCTCTCTGATTATTTCAGTGTTTTAATTTCTTTTGGAATGAAACACTGTTAGTCCAATTGTCAAACGTATTGACTGTCTTCCATATGTTAATTTTGGACATGTGTTACAATTTTAAAATGATGATGACTTTTAGCCTTAAGTGAGGTGGTATGTTTTATTGCATATTTGAATTTCAAATATTGAATATTTGAATACAGAAGTTGGTACATGTGTAACGTTTTTCAGTTTTCTGCATAACACTCTAACCACCCTCCCCAGGTCCTCTTCCACCATCATGCTCAGAGTAACTAGAATTTTTGTATATTGGCTATCCTGATGCAATTATTTTTTAATTAGATGTATTTTTATGAGGCTGGTGTGTGTGTGTGTGTGTGTGTGTGTGTGTGTGTGTGTGTGTGTGTGTAGAATGTAAGGACAGAGTACCACTCAGCTTTGGCTTATGGTAGTGCTAGGGTGATATAATTATTACAGGTGCCCTCTTTCACACTCAAAGAGTCAGACTTCCTGGAATACTGTGCAGTGGTAGAGTACTGGAGAGTTCCCAGGTTCTTTATCTGCACTGATGAGATGCTTGACTTTGAATGGAAGGTGACAGGATGGTAACTTGGGTCAAAGTCATAGGGGCACCAGACATGTTCTTTGGGGTGGGATTTGGAGGGGAGACACTTAAAAATAATGGAAAGAAACTTTTTTGTTTTTCAGGAGTGGAAAGGGGAGGGGAACAAGTGTCCAAGTAGAGGACATAGCCCTAGAGAGGCAAAAGAGAGAGGTAATAGTCTCTGAGGCAGAAGACTTGTGATGGAGTGCTGGCAAAAGTGGCATGCCATGCGTTATGCAGCTGGAAGAGGGAAGGGGGCTGACAGCAGTGAAGTGGTGAGGTCATGTGTGAGAGGAGGGACAGCTGGGTTACAACTGGGGACTTGAGAGCAGTGGAAAGTATTTGGATTTAGAACAACTGTTCTGAGAAATTCCTGAGGGAGTCAACAAGAAGCCCGCCAAGCTACTGCACGAGCCCAGCTGAGGTTCAACTTCCCACAGCAAATGAGATCATTGTTTCCACAGAATCCACAGAAAATGTATTTCTCAAGCTTATTATGGAAATGGGGTGTTTTTTTTTTCCACCAGGAAGAGAAGAAAAGGAAAACATAGTGGCCATTTACAATATGGCAGGGAGTTATGAACATTTAGTCTTTCCCAAAATTCTGTTGCTGCTCGGTCATTCAGAAGCCTTATAACTCCCTCAGCAAAAATGAACACTTCAGATGGATTGTTTGTGGGAGGTTAAGAACAAAGACCTACAGCCAAGGATCTTCTATTTTGAGAGCTTCGCAGGGAGCAACCTTGAGTTGTTATGCCTAGTTCAGAGCAAAAGCAAACACTGACATTTCTGTGAGACAGAGCATAAAGTTGCAAATATCCTCTGTGATCAAAACCTGATTTAATCAAGAAAAACCTTTAAGCTTCCAAGTGACCTATTAAAACCATCAAAGACCACATGTCATCCCTTGCCCTTTAAAGCCCAAGTAAATGACCACAGTACTGGTGGCTTAAAATGAGAAAAGTTAAACATCTTACACACCTACAGTTAATCTTTCCAAATGTGCTTAATCATATATTCATAATTACTACAGTGTTCTTGAAGTAGAGGGGCAGGGTGGAGGGGAGATGACATTTGGAGACAACTGTTTAGCCAAAGTGTTAGGCGTTATTTTCTTGAAAACAGAGTTTTCTTCCTTTGTTTCAGTGGGGAATCAGGGTGGCATTGGTCCAACAGCACAGCTGCCCAAGTGCATAAACAAATGAGTCTTTTTTCATTCACCTCCCTAAGCATATTCCAGTATCTACAATATGCACTCGATTGAGGACACTTATGTGTGTGTTGCTAGATTTGTCCAGTAGCATCTATCTGAGAGGTGAACAGTAAAGCAGAAGAGAGAGAGGCTTAAGACAAAACATAAGGCACTGTGCGAGATTTCATTCCAGTGCCTGCAAATGACTTACTCACGGCTTCCATTTTGTGCTGTTTACTCAGAGAAAGGGCTGTTTATTAAGCACCACCTGCATTAAATTATATGAGTGTTCATTGCCTTTGGAAAGAATTAGCTTTGTTGTTTGTGTGCTATTTTCTTTAACCTCATCAACAGTGCCATTTCAGGGGCATGATAGAGGGAGGGAGAAAGCCAATCGCCTTTCTCAATCTTAAGGAGAAATATGGTCCCTGCACTTAAGCCTGACAGAGTTCACTTTATCAACTCTGCTGTGTAACTCTAATTAGCTGTTGGATGGGAACTGAGAAGGGGTATGCGCTGAGTAATCATCCCCTTCTGCTAGAACACCCAGGAAACCCATTGACTTCACTAATAATATATTATTCTTTTTAACCTCGAATCTGCTAAGTGGCACTGTAGTACAAGGATGGTGCCTAATGTTCTTTCTATGTTATTCACTTGATGTTCACAGCAGTCCTGTGGTGTGATTAGGGAGTTTCCTGTGAATGAGAAACCTGGCAAGTAGTGAGGTTAAATGACTTCCCTAACACCACACAGTCCGAAAACAGGTGGATGGTGGGATTTAAATCCAAGCTTCCTGATGGTTTTCCCATCATTTGCTATTGGAGGAACATATTTTACTTTTTTTCTCTCAAATTACAAGTGCCCCTGGGATGCACTGGATCAACCTTCTTGTGGTGCATCCCGTGAGTACCCATTTATTGGGGAAACTGATGATCCTTCCTAGCCGACTGAATCCACATGGATCCCAGTCACTTTCAAAGCCAGCAACAAGCAGACATCAGGCTCAACCTGATGCTGTTGACTGGCTACGGAAGAAGGGCAAACGCTAGAAGAAGAACAAGTGCCCCTGAAAGCACATCTTTATTTCTCTGTTCTTAAAAATATTATTTATTTATTTTAATGAGAGACAGAGTCAGAGATAGAGATAGATAGGGAGAAGGAACGGGAGGAGAGAGAGAGAGAGAGAGAGAGAGAGAGAGAGAGAGAGAGAGAGAAAGACACCAGGGTTCTGCTTAGCTCTGACTTATGGTCCTGCTGGGGCTTGAAATCTTGATCTCAGATTTTTTTTTTCAGAACCCATATTCTGTCTCTCCAGCCCAGGCATATCTTTCTATTTTTCTCAAGGTTATTGAGAAGATGTGTACCTTAAATCTTATTATCTTTATTTATTTATTGGATAGAGACCACCAGAAATTGAGAGGAAGGGTAAGATACAGAGGAAGAGAGACAGAGAGACACCAGCAGCCTTGTTTCACCACTCACAAAGCTTTCCCTCCTGCAGTGGGGATTAGGGTCTTGAACCTGGGTCCTTGCTCATTGTAACATGTGTGCTCAGCCAGGTGAACCACCTCCTGGCCCCCTGATGTGTACCTTCTCTATACAGTGCTCAGTCATTTTCCCTGCCAGTGGTTACCTCTCTGCATTTTGCACATTTGTTAATGAGATGACATATTTTCATCTTCTGTACTATTACTTGTTTGTGTCTGGGCCCTCATGCAAGTATACAAAGACAAGTTATGAATCTGAAAATATTGAGGCAGTTTATTCAGCTGGCTGCCAGATTCCAGAAGAGCTCTGATTCAACCAGCTAGTAATTATTGACTTAGTTATGTCCTGGGCCCAATCATAGTGGCTGAAACATAACTTCCTGCTGTATAAGCCTGATCAAAGATAATTAGAGGAGAGCACAGGTGGCAGTTCTGTCCCCTGAGAGGAAAAACTGAGTTAATTTTCACCGTGTGCCCAGAAAAATCATATGCTGTGTGTGCCAGGCCACACTGTTGAGGTCCCCCATTCTCCTCTAACCTGGATATTGCCACCCCATCTTACTTTTTTCTTTCTTTCTTTCTTTCTTTCTTTCTTTCTTTCTTTCTTTCTTTCTTTCTTTCTTTCTTTCTTTCTTCTTTCTTTCTTCTTTTTTTCTCTCTTTCTTCTTTCTTTCTATATTTTTATTTGTGAAAAGGAAACACTGACAAAAACCATAGAATAAGACGAGTAAAACTCCACACAATTCCCACTACCAGAACTCCATATTCCATCCCCTCCCTTGATAGCTTTCCTATTTTTTAACCCTCTGGGAGTATGGACCCAGGGTTATTATGCAGAAGATAGAAGGTCTGGCATCTGTAATTGCTTCCCTGATGAGATTCCCTGCTGAACATGGGCATTGACAGGTCGATCCATACTCCCAGCCTGTCTCTCTCTTTCCCTAGTGGGGCAGGGATCTGGGGAGGCAGGGCTCCAGGACATATTGGTGGGGCTGTCTGCCTGGGGAAGTCCGGTCAGCATCATGGTAGCATCTGGAACCTGGTGGCTGAAAGAAGAGTTAACATATAAAGCCAAACAAATTGTTGACTAATCATGAACCTAAAGGCTGGAATAGTGCAGATGAATATTTGGGGGGGACTCCGTTTTGTAGATAGTAAGCCTATTTTAGTTATATTCCAAAGGGCCCATGACTATATTAGTGGTTTTTTTTTTTTTTTTTTTTGCTTGATAGGACAGAAAGAAACTGAGAGGGGAGAGGTGATAGAGAGGGAATGAGAAAAGGAGACACATGCAGACCTGCTTCATTACTATTGAAGCATCCCCCCCAGCAGGTAGGGAGCAGTGGCTTGAACTAAGGTCCTTGTGCATGGTAACATGTGTGTTCAACCAGGTACACCACCACCCGGAGCTCCCTGCATCTTATTTCTTTGTTGTGGTGTTAGTTCTCCTATTGTGTGTGCAGTGGAGGGCAGTGCTTCTCAGTTGATTTGGATAGGCTAGCAGGCAAAGACTGGAGGGATCTGTGGATACATTTTTCCCCCTTGTCAGCGCATCATCTCCAGCATCTCTGGCTTTGTTATTGATGCAGAAAATATAGCCACATAATTGTTCACTGTGATCCTCCTGCTAGCTGCTATTTGCCCATGCAGGTTAAGCTTTCACATGTCTGCAGCTAGTCAGTTTCCAATGGAATGTGGACCAAATGTATAGTCCAATCTATAAACAAAAACTTCGCTCAAGGCATGAATACTAATGCCAATTCTGTGAGCTTTCTAAGCTTACACTTGATTGGCATGCATAGACCTTAAAGGAATGCCAGGCCAAAAATAACAGACTAGTACAGTTTTTCGTATCATATTATTACCTACTATTTGCTGAAAATTAGCAAATGTGGAGCCAAGTCACATAAACAAAGGGCAGCCTTGGAAAAGACTCTCTGTGGAAACAGATCTTCATAATTCTGAAGCTTACATCTGGTCCTCAAACTATAGAAACAGAGCACAGGTTTCTCTTCTATCTAATTTCCCATTCACCCACTAATGATTGTTTTATTTTCCTCCATTAGAATATTGTAGATGAACATAATAACCATATTTCAACCCTATCCCTCACTACCTATTTTATGTTAATTTAGACTGACACAAAGGCAGGCAAAATGCAGAAGATAAAAGGGCCAGTTCAAGTCTAGTAATCACAATTACTTTGAAACTAAATGTGTGCATTCATATTCTCACAAATACTGAGACAAAACAAATATCTGAGTGAAACACATGCATCTTAACTACTACTCAGTGTTCACATTCAAAAGAAACATTCAGAGACCAATTCCAGTGCTCGCTCTTGTATCTGTAATAGAGAATACAAACATGTGTGCTGGGAAATGAACATGAGACTAAAATATGCCTTTCTTTTTATTGATTTATGTGCTAGAATGAAAACGTACTCCGATACATATACATCAACTACATTTATTTTGCAAAAAGCAATGTATACTTAGAAAAACCTGCTTCTATTTCTAGATAAAATCAATAATGGTTGAAAATATTGGCTATGTAAGCATTGGGCTTCAGTACTATTTATAAAAATCCGTTTTATAGCATAATTTGGTTATATTTTTCATGCAACTCTTAGTTGCAGTACTTTTTAATTTTTAATCTTTTTATTTTTATTAGTGATTTAACAATGCTTTCAAAATGACATGATTTCAGGGATATAATTTTGCACCCAAATACGGTGTGTTTAAGTCACCACACCCCCCACTAAGTTTTGTGTCCTCCCCATAGTCACCAGTGTTAGCACAAAATTCAAGAGATAGCTTTGTTAACCTCTTTTTTTTTTTTTTGGAAAGTTCATTTATTTTAGTTCTCTCTATTCCACATATGAGTGGAACCATATAGTAACTGTCCTTCATCTGTCTACTTATTTCACTTGGTGTAATCACTTCAAGTTCCATCCATTTAAAATCTGAAAGCAACCTGAATGTCCAGTGACTGGATAAAGAAGTTATGGGATGGATATATATATATATATATATATATATATATATATATATATATATATATATATATTACTCTGCAGTTAAAAAAAGAGGTGATAGTGTATCATTTGGAACAAAATGTCTTCCTTTTCCTATATCTTTACATATTTAGACATTTATCTTAAGAGAATATTCAAACGTGTACAAAAGAATTCAAAACAGGTTCTTTTCGCACTTACACATTCATAATTTTGTACTTGTTTTACTATCTCCCCTATCATATTTTCATTCTCATTACAGTACTATTCACAGTAGATAAGAGGTGGAAGAAACCAAATATCCATGGATGAATTGAGGAGGAAAATGTGAGGGCCAGGTGGTGGCACACCTGGTTGAGTGCATACACACATTGTGTAAAATCCAGCTCCAGTGGGGGGCGGAGAGTCCCAGGCCCTGCACCTGCTCCTGCCTCATGCAAGCCTGGCCAACTTAAAGCCGAATCAGGGGTCCAGGAAATAGGAAAGATGACCAAGAGGTCGAAGGAGAGGTAGGAAATATGGCAGTGACCCTAAAGGAAAGCGACAGAGAGGACCCCATTCCCAACTGGGCTTTGAGGGAGGCCAGACTCCATTTTACATCAAAATACCAAAATATGTGTTTAATGAGGGATATAGCTTCCGATGCCAGTATCAGCCTTTGAGTCTCTATAGTCTGGATGTTTTATGTAAACCTATTCCATTCTTTCTGCTTGGACAACCCATTCCCAAATGAATGCTTCCTCCGGAAGAACTGGCCCCATATTACATTGATGCAAAGAATTGTGGTTACCTGGCAGATCCTGGCAAATATCCTGAAGCAAGACTTGAACTTGCTAAATATATCATTATATTTTACCTGATATCACAAAAGATGAACTCTTCAAAATGCTTAGTACTCGGAAAGACCCAAGGCAGATTTTCTTTGGTCTCATTCCTGGATGGGTGGTGAACATGGAAGATAAGAAAATCCTAAAGCCTACAGATGAGAATCTTCTCAAGTATTATAGCTCATGAATTCCAAGCGAGCAGAGCTGTAAAAGCACTTGAGAAGTACAAACATAGTCCTCATTGCATTTTCTTAATTTGTAATTCTTCAGTTGTTGGGTTGGCCTTTGGTATAAGTGCATCTCCCTTTTCATTTATGTATAAAATAGAAATAAAATGCAGTAAGCCACTGCAGATGAGTGAAGTGGGGCAGCAAATCTCTCTCTTCCTCCCTCCCTCCCTTTCTATTTTTCCTTTCCTCTTTTGTTTCTCTCTGTCTCTACCCTAAATTAATAAACAATAAGAAAAACATTTTTTAAAAAGAGAAAGAGTTGGGCAGTAGCACAGTGGCTTAAGCACACGTGGTGAGAAGCACAAGGACCGGCTTAAGGATCTGGGTTCCTTAAGGGGGGGTCACTTCACAGGTGGTGAATCAGGTCTGAAGGTGTCTATCTTTCTCTCCCCTTCTCTGTCTTCCCCTCCTCTCTCCAATTCTCTCTGTTCTAACAACGACGACATCAATAACAAAAACAATAATAACTACAACAACAATAAAAAAAGAAAACAAAGTACAAGGGCAACAAAAGGGGAAATAAATATGTAAATATAAAAAAGAGAAACTGTGGTGTTTAAGGATGGAATGGGACATTATTTAGCCGTAAAAATAGGAGAAAATCCTGTCATATGCTATAACACGATGACTCTCCAGCACACTGTGCTAAGTGAAATAAGCCAGTAACAGAGGGCTAGATACTGTGTGGTTGCACTCATAAAATATATCTAAAGTAGCCAAAGTCATAGAACCAGAGAGGTGGTTGCCGGTGGACTGGGGACAAGAGGAAATGGGTATTAATTTTTATTTTTCCAAGACCGAATTTTTTAGAGATTTGTTGTACTGCAATGTGAATACACTTCACACAGAACAGTACACTTAAAAGTGCTTAAGGTGGGGGTCAGTGAGATAAGTTCACTTGGTAGAGTGCCCACATTACCAGGTTTGAACACCCAGGCTCAAACTCTTACATCAGGTTAGCATCTGCATAGGAAGCTTCACAAGTGGTGAAGCAGTATTGCAATATTTCTTCTCTCTCTGTTTCTCTCCACTTATCTGGACAAAGATCGAGAGAGTAAAGAGCCCGTGTGGAATGGTGAAATTGTGCAGGCATAAAGTCCTAGTGGCAACTCTGGTGGCAAAAAAAGGAAAATCATTTAGAAATTGCTTTTTAGGGAGTCGGGCTGTAGCGCAGCGGGTTAAGCGCAGGTGGCGCAAAGCACAAGGACCGGCATAAGGATCCCGGTTCGTACCCTGGCTCCCCACCTGCAGGGGAGTCGCTTCACAGGCGGTGAAGCAGGTCTGCAGGTGTCTATCTTTCTCTCCTCCTCTCTGTCTTCCCCTCCTCTCTCCATTTCTCTCTGTCCTATCCAACAACAACAACAATAATAACTACAACAATAAAACAACAAGGGCAACAAAAGGGAATAAATAAATAAAATAAATGTAAAAAAATTAAAAAAAAAAGAAATTGCTTTTTATTTATTTATTTAAAACTTTTTTTTTTTTTTTAACAAGAGCACTGTTCAGCTCCAGTTTATAGTGGTGTGGGAGATTGAACCTGGGACTTTGGAGCCTCAGGCATGAGAGTCTTTTTGCATAGCCATTATGTTATCTACCCCCAGAAAAAAAATTTAGAGTGAGTCTTCTTTCTTTTTCTTAAATATTTGTTTATTCCTTTTTGTTGCCCTTGTTGTTTTATTGCTGTAGTTATTGTTGTTGTTGGATAGGACAGAGAGAAATGAAGAGAGGAGGGTAAACAGAGAGGTGGAAAACAGACACCTGCAGACCTGCTTCACTGCTTGTGAAGTGACTCCCTTCCAGGTGGGGGGTCGGTCCTTGCGCTTTGTGCCATTTGCGCTTAACCCGCCATGCTACTGCCCGACTCCCAGAGATTAAAATTTTTTATATTTATTTATTTATTTTCCCTTTTGTTGACCTTGTTTTTTTATTATTGTTGTAGTTATTATTGTTGTTGTTATTGATGTCATCATTGTTAGACAGGACAGAGAGAAATGGAGAGAGGAGGGGAAGACAGAGAGGGGGAGAGAAAGATAGACACCTGCAGACCTGCTTCACCCCCTGTTAAGCGACTCCCTTGCTGTTGGGGAGCTGGAGGCTTGAACCAGGATCCTTGCATCGTCCTTGAGCTTCGCACCACCTGTGCTTAACCCGCTGCTACTGCCTGACTCTGCCCCCAACTTTTTTTTTAATGGTGGGAGGTGCTGAGTATTAAACCTAGGGACTCACAAATGTGAAACATGTACTTGAGCACTGAATCACATCCTTGGCCTTTGTTACATTTTTTTAAAAAAAAAACCATGATTGAACATAAATTTTTTAATTAATAAGAAGATGAAAGAGGGGGCAGGTAGGGGTGTACTTGGTTGAGTACACACAATGTGCAAAGACCCAGATTCAAGCCTTTGGCCCCTATTTGCAGGGGAGAAGTTTTATGAGCTTTGAAGCAGTGCTGCAGGCATCTCTCTGTTTCTCTCCCTATCTTTCCCCCTCCCCTCTCAATTTCTTTCTGTCCTGTAAATATAATAAAGAAAAGAAAAGAAAAGAAGAAGGCTTTCACCATATTTTTTTTTAGATAAAGACAAAAGTCAAGGGGTCAGGGAGAGAGAGAGAGAGAGAGAGAAAAAGAAGAAGAAGAAGAAGAAGAAGAAGAAGAAGAAGAAGAAGAAGAAGAAGAAGAAGAAGAAGAAGAAGAAGAAGGGAACCACTGTTCTGAAATTTCCTTTAATGTGGTGGAGGTTGGGCTCAAACTTGAGTTGCATCTACGGCAAAGTAGCATACTATCTTAGTGAACTATTCCCTGACCCTAAAAAGTTGAAGAGTATGGGTTCCTAATCCAGTATGATTGACATCCTTGTATTGGAATTTTCGACTGGATCTTAGGTAGACCAGAGACTAGGACCCTGAGCACTGTTTGCATCTCAGGGTTGATAGATAAAACTTCAAAGACTTTTATAGGTTGAATCAAGGGGTCTGGAGATGAACATACACAACCCCCTCATAGCTGGCTAAGTGAAACGTGTGTGTGTGTGTGTGTGTGTGTGTGTGTGTGTGTGTGTGTGTGTGTGCGTGTGTGTGTGTGTGTGTAAACAGAACTTCATCAGAGTATTTATTATCAAAATGTTTTCATTACATCAAATCATGGAGTAAGAAACATCAAAAACATCTTTGCAGGGTTACATACATCATGATAGTTAATGCCAGACCACCATGGCATTGTCATGTAATCCTGAGTCTCTGTAGTAGATATTCATAATGTTCACATCCCAAATTCCATGGTCTGAGGGGCAGCGAGTGTTTGTCACAGCACACAGCTTTAGTTAGGCCTTTGGCCTCAAAGTCTTGTTGGCTCATTAGCTTAAGACATCCACCAGATGCCTATCAGAAAACAGGAGGAAGAACATGAGCGATATAGCAGGTGGTGTACCATTCCTTTTGCTCTATACATAGCTTCCCAGTAATTAGGAAAGTAGTTCAGCAAAGAAACCACCACAGTATCATCAGTAACATGCACTACAGTTTGGAGGGGTGTCTTATAATCATCAAGAAATCAGAGATAAACAAGTCAAGGGCTATACCCCATAATGACCCTGGGTACATGCTCCTAGAGAGATAAAGAATAGGAAAGCTTTCAAGAGAGGGGGGTGAGATATGGAACTCAGGTGGTGGAAATTGTGTGGCATTGTACCCCTCTTATCCTATGGTCTTGTCGATATTTTTTATTTTATATATAAATTAATAACAATTAAAAAAAGAAACCAAGGGGTCTCTAATATCCTTGTAAGAAGGTGACCATGGAAAGATGCATGTATAAGGAAACTGTTTTGTGATGACTGGGGCTATGCAGCTGCAAAACAAGGGACTCCAGATTGCTGGTCAAGCTAAGAGGAAGAAAGAAAGGATTCTCCTACAGGTATCTGAGGGAGCATGACCTCACCAATGCCTTGATTTTGTACTTCTGCACTCCAGAACTGTGGGAAAAAACACATTTCTTTAAAAACGTTTTTAAATTTTAATTTATTTATTAATGGATAGAGACAGAGAGAAATTGAGAGGGTAGGTAGGGATAGGAATAGAAGCAGAGAGACTGCAGCCCTGCTTCATCACTCATGAAGCTTTCCCACGGCAGGTGGGGACCAGGAGCTTGAACCTGAGTCCTTGCACACTATAATGTATGCACATAACCAAATGCACCACTACTTATCTCCATAGAAAGACACACTTCTATGCTTTGAAGCCACTAAGATTGTGAGACAGCAGATTCTGCATTAATGTCACTTAATTTTGTGTTGTTTCATTATGATGTCAATGAGGAAAAAAATATCCAGGTCAACAAATGTAACAGTAAAATATTTGAAAGTTGGCTTTTCTAATTTGTTGTTTCACTTAAAGCAACAATTTCCAAGAAACTGGACTCTTAAGTTAAGTGAAGATTTGTTGTATTTTGTTATTTTATTTTAGTTTACATTTTAAAATTTATACTAAGTTTATTATTGGGGCTCTATGCCTGAACAAGGAATCTACCACTTTCAGTGGCATTTAAAAAAAATAGATAGAAAGAATTTGAGAAGTAAGGGGAAAGATAGAGAAGAAAGACACATGTAGCCCTTCTTCACCACTCATGAAGCTTCCACCTGAATGTGGGGACTGGGGGCTTGAACTTGTGTTCTTGCACATGGTAATGTGTGTGCTCTACCTGATCTGCCACTTCCCGGGGCCCATTATTGTATAGCAGCTCTAGTGTTTTCTTTCAGGGTCTTATTCATTGTTTCTGCATTTATGATGACAATTCTTTCAATTCTCTTTACTCTCTCCTGTGATTATTTCCTTAACTAGTGTTTGGATGTTGACCTCATTATTTTGTGCTTCAACCTTTGGGGGGCTTTGAGCTGGACTCTTGTCCTGGTTCATTTCTCCAATATTTCTTCTTGTTGGTTTAACCATTCTATATAGTATGTTATGAGGTCTCTCTCTCAGTACTTTTCATATTACTGACCACTCTTGCCTGCATGACTTGTGTCTAAGTAAGGTAATTAAAGGGTTCACTGTTGTGGAAATTGACAGTTGTTTCAATAGTATTTTAATCCCTGAGTTGGAGCTCAGTGGCTTAAAAGCCTCTTTTGTTCTTTTTCTTCCCTGTAGGCTATGGGAGCCTGAGGGCTTTTAAACTATAAGAAGGCTACTTAGCTTAATCACTGACTCCTGGTTTGGTGTGGCAGAGATAATCCAGTGATTATGCAAAGAGACTCTCACATCCTAAGGATCCAATTCAGCTTTTCTGCAGCACTGCTGTGAGTTTCTAAACAAGTCCCCTTTCAAGTCTGTAGGTTCTGAGACAATTATTCACCATGTTCTCATGAGGAGAACAATGTGGAAAGGCTCCTACTATACAGCCCCACTGTTAGGCCATCGAGGTGTAGCTCTTCTCCTGAGTTTCCTAGTCAGTTCTCTGTTCCCAGATGTTAGCACAGGGCCTTCCCCCTGCAGCTCCAGCCTCTAAGGGCAGTAGCAATGGAGACTCACAGTTGCATTTGGTGAGTCTTAGGGGAGTCCTCTCCTCCCTTCAGCAGTCTTTTCCTTGGTAAAGCAGACTGGAGGTGGTGCCTCAACCAGTAAACTGCCAAACTGTTACCAGCTGCTCAATCTCTCCTTAGGCTCCTTCCTGTCCATGAACCACATGTGGTTGCACTCACTGGTGGTGTGGTGGGTTCCTGAAGTCGTTTTTGTCCTGCCTTGTTGTGGTTCCAGGTGGTCTCCTTTGGTATTCCTCAGACAAAGTCTTCTTTCTTTTATAATGTTAGTCACCTATAAGTGCTGGGCTAGCCTGGGGATGACTCTTACCTGGGTGCATGCTCTCTGGGTTGGAGAGAACTCGACCGGACTCAGCCTGGGCTGCTACTCACTCAGTGACTTGGGAACTCATGGCAGCATGGTAATGCAAAAAGGATCTATTGATCATAGAGCCAATTATTTTATAGGATAAAACCAGAAGTGGCGAGTTGGAAACGGAAATGGTTAGGAAAGGGGGTGGAGAAAGGCAAAAGCACACTGGGAAGGTAGAAGCTTCGTTAGCAACTGTTGTGAGGGTTTTAACTGGTGGGATTAATGTTACCCTGCAGGCAGGGCAGGTCTTGAGGTAGAAAGATTGATCAATGGGATGGGTGGGGATCTTTTAGGCAAAACAATGATTATGTAAATAGCCCATAGTATCAGCAATGGAGCACGGGGGAGCTGGCTTAATGCCAGACATATAAGTATCTAGAAGAATGAACTCATTAAGGGTTGTAATATGATGATGTTCCAGTTCTTTCATCCCCATTTAATTTATTTATTAGCTAGAAAGCATTACAAAAAAGTAAAACTTCCTTACATCTGCTAATCGGTTACCCTGAGGTACAGTGTACATAAAAAAGGCAGGATAAATACTTGAGTTTTCCCCCTTCTTTGCCATCTTTCAAAATAATAAATTGGTTTACTAGCATACTTCAACCATGACCAATTTTTCCTGATTGCCTTATTATGAATTCTTGGATTTAAACATGTTTATGGGTTTCAATTCACTGCAGCTAATATTTTTGTTGATACTGTTACTGTTGTATATTTGGCCATTTGAACTTTTCACTGTGGCTTCTGAGTCCTTTTGACAAGGTCTTAGTAGCTTTTGATACTTTTGTTTCTTTTCTTTAATTTTTAAAATTATCTTTATTTATTTATTGAGTAGAGACAGCCAGAAATCTAGAGGGAAGTAGAGATAGAGAGAGAAACACAGAGAGAGAAGCATCTGCAGCCCTGCTTCACCACTCATGAAGTTTTCCCCCCACAGGAGGGGACCAGAGGTTCAAACCTGGGTCCTTGTGTATTGTAACATATGCACTCAACCAGTTGTGCCACCATCTGGCCCCTTGATAGTTTTCTTTCTATTTAGTATGACAATATTTTCCAGTCACATTTTATTCTTTCTGCCATGACCTGGAAGTAAGGATCTTAGACCATTTCTCTTAGGAGCTTTGGCTCATTTTAATTAAAAATGTTATTTAGAAACCAAATGGGCTAGGAAGGGTAGAACACATTGTTTGCATGTGTAGGTCCTGATATGATCCCTGATGCCTCATATAACAGATAAGTGCCTGTCTTTTTTAAAAAATCTATTTCACTAAAGAAATCAATAAATCTTAGAAACCAAGATTGGTGCACGTGAGATACTCAGTACTACTGAGCTGGACAATGTTTCCATCTCTCTTCTGTGGAAAGAAGTAGGCAATATTTTGTAGAGATAAAATGATGCACTTAAGCTAACTCTTTTCAATTGAAATTCTGGGAGTGGCTCAGTGATAGAGTGCATTTGTATGCATTAAGACTTGGGTTTGATTCACAGCACCAAATTTGATAAAGCAGTTTTCTGGTCTCTTGCAAATTAAAAATTCAAGACACAAATCACTATTTAATTAATATGAGAGGGGAAAAATGGATTGAAGGTCTCAAACTTTTTAATGCATAGAGCATAGCTCTGATTATATGTTTCTACAATCTAAGCACTTAAGACTTCAAATTAGTAATCAGATTGAGTTTTAACAGTGGGCTCAAATTGTTAATACATTTCTAATAATGACTTGTTCTTTGAAATGTTAAATCTCCTAAAAGCTTAGAATAGGGAGAACAGAAGCAACTCGTGGCATCACTTTATAAGATATAGATATATGTAAATAGCATTAAAGGAAATAAATTATGATGAAGTCTTGTATGATACAACAAATCCTAACAATTAGATTTTCAAAGGTATCCCAATTGCCAAATAATTTGGTTATAGCAATAAGTATCTATTGCCTTCTTAAACCCTTAGAAAGCAGGAATGTTCCCCATTCTCTATAAAGCCCATGTTTCTCCCAGGCCTGGAACCTCTAGGGTGGGGCTCAATTTCCTGCAAGCTTCACCCAGTTCATACCAACTGATACTGCATCTGCTGATCCCAACCTAATCATTACCACCTCGGCATGTTTTACTTCAGTAATGTAATTCAGAGATGTCAAGAGTGGAATGTCAACCCTCCAGCTTCATTACTCTATTGAGAACTTTCCTAGCTCACAGGACTCCTTAATTCCACTTCGGGTGGTGGACTTTTTAACAAAACTTCAAAAACCTAGATATAGACCAGGTCCCATGAGATATGACATATGTACACATGTATCCATAAGTTAGGGGAAAATATATATGCCTTAAAGCAAAAGTGCACAATAGTTTGCAGTGAGTCAATAAATGCAGCAAGCAAGTAGAAAGACCTAAAAAAGACATAATAAAGTACCTAATCAAATATTTTCTACTTAGACTAGGTCTAAGTAGCAAATATTTCATATTGATAACCTCCTCACCTACTTCCTATTTTACTTCCCTCAATCACTCCAAAGATAACCTTGTTAGACAAAGTAGAGACTACAAAAGCTGAATAAGGACAAGAGACTGGTATACTTTAATAATGACTCTTTAGTCACTACCAGGACACCCCATCACCTGGGGCTCTAGTCGGGGAGTTCTGAGATTTCCACACAGACATGATGGGCCTAGACCTCTAACAGACCCCTCTCTCCATTGTCACTGGTGATCTCCATCAGGAACAACATAATGGACCCCTCTGTGGGCCCCTATAGGACCTTGCCCTCAATGTGGATCAACAAGGGTAAGGAATGTTTCATTCTCTGAAAGGAGGTTGGATAACATACTCTACCTACCACCCAAGGAAGATGGGTCCTGAAATTAGTGCAGCCTGGAACTTTCCTACTCATGACCACGGAATGTGAGCTCAGACCCACAGGGATACAGAGGTTACATAGGATTCTGTGCTGAATATGGGCCCCAGATCAAATTGATGGGGTTTTCAGTTAACAATATTTATATACTTTCCCTATATTTGGGAACTAATCTCTTCCCTGATCCAGCTTCCTAGTCCTTTTCTAACTATGATACCATTTCCCCAGACAATAACTTGGATCCACATGTATATTAGATGTCAGGCTCAGGCAAAAACTAGTAAAGTCATGGGGCCCTTGAAATATATCTAAAATAGACTTATTACCTTTTTTTTTTTTCCAAAATGGAGACCCCAAATCTTCATCTGCAATATTTATGACTTTAGGTTCATAATTAGTCAATAATTTTTTCTGCTTTATATTGTAGTGCTTTTTCAACCACCAGGTTCCAGATGCTACCATGATGTCAACCTGACTTCCCTGGGCAGACAACCCCACCAGTGTGTCCTGAGCTCCACTTCTCCAGAGCCCTGCCCTACTAGGGAAAGAGAGAGACAGGCTGGGAGTATGGATCAACCTGCCAATGTCCATGCTCAGCAGGTAAGCAATTATAGAAGCCAGACCTTCCACCTTCTGCACCTCATAATGACCCTGGGTTCATACTACCAGAGGGATAAAGAATTGGAAAAGTTTCAAGTGAGAAGATGGGATATGGAACTCTATTGGTGGGCATATGTGCCAATGTACCCCTCTTATCCTATAGACTTGTCAATATTTCCATTTTATAAATAAAAATTAAAAAAATTCAGGACAGGGAGCTGGGTGGTGGCATATCTAGTTAGGTGAATGTATCACTATGCACAAGGCTCCAGCTTTGAGGCCCTGGTCCTCAACTGCAGGGGAAAAGCTTCATGAGTGGTGATGCAAGTACTGCAGATGTCTCTTTGTCACTCTCCCTCTCTAACTCCCCTACTCTCTCAATTTCTCTGTCCTAACAAAGAAAAAAAAGAGAACAGGTAGGAAGGAAGGAAGGAAGAAAGAGAAAGAGAGAAAAAGGAAGAAAGGAAGAAAGAAAGAAAGAAAGAAAGACAGAAAGGGAAGAAACATGGCTGCCATAAGTAGTGGATTGGTTGTGTAAGCACTGAGTTCCCAGTAATAACCCTGGCAGCAATGAAAACTGCTGGGAAATTGTGCAGATGCAGTCACATCTGCCATGTTGTGCCCTCAGGGCATTGTTGATTCCCGATAGTTGGAGTGCTTTGGTTACTCCTCCCCCTTCCCATTCCTGTGAGAGTTATTATCCTACCCTGGAGTGCTATGGTTACTCCTCCCTCTTCTCATTCTCGCCAGAGCTATTCCCATAAAAGCCCTTCTTCTTCCGCACCTCACTCCCTTGCCCACCCTTCACTTCGGTGATTAGATGCAGGGAAGGTTGATGCGCGAGGTGGCCATTTTTGCTACCTCCACGTGGCATGAACCACACATCTTACCCAACAATAAAGATTTGTGTTCCCTCTGCACTTGGATTTTCTCTCTCCATCACACCCCACCGCCGCCACAAGTGACAGAAAACAAAATTCAAGACAGGTCCCCACACCTGTGTACAACTAATTTTTGGCAAAGAACCCAGAACATTAAATGAAGAAAGGAGAATCTTTTAAACAAGTGATGTTGGGAAAATTGGTTTGAAAAAAGGAATGAAACAGAACCACCATATATTTCCATGCACAAAAGTAAACTCCAAGTGGATCAAAGACATGGACTTTAAACTGAAACCAATAAAATTCATGGAAGAAAATACTGGCAGAACCACTTTGGAAATATCTTTGAAGACTCCAGTCCAAAAGAAAAGAAAAGAAGAGAAGAGAAGAGAAGAGAAGAGAAGAGAAAAGAAAAATAAGCCACCAGGACTACATCAAATTGAAAAATCTCTGGACAGCAAAAGGAACCACTAGCAAAACAGAAATATACCCCACAGAATGGGAGAAGTTCTTTAGATGACATATATCCGGTAAGAGACTAATAACTAAAAACACAAAGAGCTCACAAAACTTAGAAATTAGCAAAACAACTTCATTAAAAATGGGGAGATAAGTGGACAGAGTCTTTCTCAAAGAAGAGACTCAGAGGGACCAATAGACACATGAAAATATACTTAGCACCGATTATCAGAGAAAAGCAAAAAAACACAAAAATGAAATAACACTTTACACTTGTGTGAATGTGCCACATTCGGACAAAAACAAGAGGTGTTGGCAAGGATGTGAAGAAAAAAGGACTCTTCTACACAACTAGTGGGAGTGCAAATTGGTCTAATTCATATGGAAAACAATCTAGAGATTTCTCAGAACACCAGAAATGGACCTACCCTATGACCCAACAGTTTGTCTTACTGAGAATTTAGCCAAGGGAAATCAACATACCTATGAAAAGATATGTACATAGCAGCAGAGTTTGTAATTGTCTGAAGTTGGAAGTGAACCAGATGCCCAATGAGTGCCGAAGAAAGCTGTGGTATATATACACAGTGGATTCCTACTCAGATGTTAAAAATGGTAAAGTCATCTCCTTTGCCTCATTTTGGATGATTCTCAAAGGAATCATGTTAAGTGAGATACGCCAAGAAGAGGATGAATGCCAGATGATATCACTTATAGGTGGAACTTGATTGAAATACAGAAAGAGAAAACACAAAATGAAACTTGTACTGGGTGTGGTGTATTACACCAAAGCATGGGACTTTGGAGGATGAGGGGATGGGAGGGGATGGAGAATGTGTTTGGGTCCGTGTGTGAAGGTGGAAAAGGACCTAAGTTGGGGGTGAGAGTGTTTGGAAGATACCTATCAGGGGGAGATGAGAAATTGTACCCATGTGTTAACAACTGCACTGTAAACTATCATCCCTCTAATAAGATGATTTTGAAAAAAAAATTCAAGACAGGGTGTTATCAACTTCTGTCTTTTCCTTTTTTAATTTGCTTATGTTTATGAAATGCATAAAGCAAGCAATATTATTCAATTAAATTTATCTTCCTTTTTTTTACTTTTGACTTTCAAGTCATGGGAGACAGAGTCTCATTCTTGGGTTATAGAGAAATCACACATACTTTCTAGTATTGACACTGTTTTTGTTTGTTTTTCATTTAAATCTCCCATCCAGCTGGAATGCATCCTATTTACACAGTGAGGGCTAGATCTAATTGTTTTTCCTTTTTCCCTGATTATCTAATTATCCCAATAGTATCTATTAATCCCAATACAATTTTCTCTTCACTGATGTGAAGTGTTTCTTTCATTGCAAAATAAATGTGCATTTGTTGGCAAGGATATGGAGAAAGTGGAATTCTGGCACACTGTTGGTGGGAATGCAAAGTGGAGCATCCATTATGGAGAACAGGATGGAAATTTCTAAATTAAAAATGGAAATACATTATGACCCAGCCATAACTCTTCTTAGTGTGTATCCAAAGGATGTGACAACACTGGTGGGAAAGGATATAAAACCCCCCGAAGTTCACGCTGCACTTTTTTTTTAGTATCCAAATTTTGGGGGGCCGGGGGCTCGAACCAGGATCCTTACACCAGTCCTTGTGCTTTGTGCCACATGCCCTTAACCTGCTGCGGTACCACCTGACTACCAGTAGCCAAATTTTGGAAGCAGCCTAAATGGCCATCAGCAGATGACTGAATCAAGAAATTATGAGATATATACACAGTGGAATACTACTTAGCAATAAAAGAGGATAAACTGTTATTTTGGACAAAAATGAATGAAACTATGAGGGGATTATGCTAAGTTAGATAAGTAAAGAGGTGAAGAACACCATAAGATAGTTCCAGGTCATGTGGAATATAAATGATCACACTAATGAACTTGGAAAAATTGGTAACCAAATTATCTCCTTGATTTTATGTGAACTGTGGTGGTTGTTGGCTTGAGAGGAGGGTACAGGAACTTGGCGAAGGTTATGGAAACATGTACACATAATGTGTGGGTGTAGAACTATACTTCCATAACCCTATAAGATAGAAAAACTCTATCAAATGACTACTAAAGAAAAAAATTATATATATATATATAATTATATATATAACATTAATTATATTATATATATAATAATTATATTATATTATTGCATGTGTGATTTAGCCTTTTTCTGAATTGTCTATTCTGTTACTGCTTATTTATTTATTTATTTATTTATCTATCTATCTATCTATTTATTTATCTATCATTTCTTTATTCCCTTTTGTTGCCTTTATTTTATTGTTGTAGTTATTATTGCTGTGGTTATATTGATGCTGTCATTGTTGGCTAGGACAGAGAAAAATGGAGAGAGGGGGAAATGGAGAGAGGGGGAGAGAAAGATAAGATACCTGAAGACCTGCTTCACTGCTTGTGAAGCGACCTACCCTTGCAGGAGGGGAGCCGGGGCTCCAACAGGGATCCTTACGCTTATCCTTGCGATTTACACCACCTGCACTTAACCCGCTGCGCTACTGCCCGGCTCCCTACTGCTCCTTTTTTTAAAAGTATGTTTAATTGTAGAGGCTGCATGCAAATTTTGGTCTTAAGTAAGCCTGGTTCCGCCACCTCATAGCTGGTAGTCTTCAGGAGTTTGTTTGTTTTGCCTATTTGAAATTTTTTGTTTTTCCAATTTAACTTTGTAATAATTAATAGCTATTTTTCAACAACTCAATTTTGGGCAGTTTTGAGAGCAACCTAGTCTTAGATTTCTCCCTCCCTCCTTCCTCCCTCCCTCCCTCCCTCCCTTACTTCCTCCCTCCCTCCCTCCCTTCCTTCCTTCCTTCCTTCCTTCCTTCCTTCCTTCCTTCCTTCCTTCCTTCCTTCCTTTTTCCTTCTTTCTTCTTTTTGTCTCCAGGGTTATTGCAGGGATTCGTTGCTTGCACTATGAATACACTGCTCCTGGCCACCACTCTCCCCCCCCATTTTATTGGACAGGACAGAGAGGAATTAAGAAAGGAGGTGGGAGATAGAGAGGGTGAGAGATAGACATCTGCAGACCTGCTTCACTGCTTGTGAAGCATCCCCAGTGCAGGTGGGGAGGGGGTGGGGGCTGGAAACCAATCCTTGCATGGGTCCTTGAACTTTTTACTATGTGCACTTTCCCTTGTCTGCCACCACCCAGCCCCCTTACTTTCCTTTATTGGAAATTGAACTTCAACTCATGACCCTCTTGGCTGAGGATAAGAAAAAGCTGATTTTTTTTTTTTTTAAAAATAAATGGTTTCAAATTTTACACTGAAATCGCAGTCATTTGAGTTTTATTCTGGCTTGTTGCATGAAGGATAGATCCAGTTTTAGCTGCTATTTAAATGACTGGAGGCAATGTAGAGTGCAGAAATGAGGGTTCATAGTATTGCTGCAGATGAGCTGACAAGATTATTGTTAGATTTCATTCACAGAAGACATGATTAGACCCATTCCACATGCTTGTTACATCACTGTTCTTTACATTCTGTACTTGACCTCCAGTGAAAAAGAACACTGTCCAACAGGGAGATCCAGGTGAAGCTGAATATATATTACTAAGGCAGGAATATGGACCCAAAGAATCTCCTAGTGTAGCTGACTTGGAGTTAGGGTGCTAATAGTCTTACTGCGTGACAATGCTTTGCAATCTGCTTTTATTGGAGATAACTGATTAATAGATACCTGTTTGTATGGATCTTTTTTGGACAATGAAAATGAATTTTACAAAGTGAACTTTGACAAGCAGAATTGCACTGACAGAAATAGGATATATGGGATGTGATGGAAGAAAGGTGGGAAAGCTTTGGAAAATGGAGTCATGAGTATGCAGATTTGACCTGGGAGTTCCAGCTTCTTTTACCATTGGTTTTCCTAATCAGGACCATTGCTCTTGGTTTTGAAAAATGTTAAAAATACATATAGCGATACAAGAAGTTGGTTCTGCTGCATCAGTGATAAAATGCACACAATCTTTGATTCTGCCCCACACCTTTCTGTTAGATAGCAGATACTATCCTCCCTAACTATTGGCACCAGGGTTGTTGCTGGGGATAGAACAAAGATAAATTAAGAGGGGATTGAGATGGAGAGAGAGAGAAAGGTAGACATAGACACCTGCAGACTTATGTCTCCACTTATGAAGCTTTCCCTTCTCACCCCCCGCAGGTGGAGTGTGGGGGTTCAAACCTGGGTCCCTGTGCTTGATAATATATGCACTTGACTGGGTGTGCCACTGCCTGGCTCCCTGATTCATGCTATTTATACCTTTATATTCACCACCTTTAGTGCATATGTCATTGAATTTGTTTTCTTTACTTTTCTTTAAGATTTATTTTGATTTTTTAATTATTTTTTTCACTGACCACTTTTGGCATATGGTGGTGCTTTGTACTGAACTTGGAACATCAGAGTAACAGGCATGAAAGTATGTTTGCATAACCATTATGCTATCTCCCCAAAATGTGTCCCTGAATTTGGTACTATACATTATATTAAATTCTTTCAGAAACAAGTCGACAATAAATAATATATAAGTAAATTTAAATACATGAGCAAACCAGACCCTTTCTAGGGTGAAGTGATGTTCATTTAAACACTTCTCATATAAGGGGGCCAGATGGTGGTACATCCAGTTAAGCGCACATAGGACCCACGTTCTAGCCCCAACTCTCAGCCAGCAGGAGGAATGCTTCATGAATGGCAAAGCAGGTCTACAGATGTCTCTTTTTCTTTATCCTCCTCCCCCTCTCAATTTCTCTCTGTCCTGTCAAATAAAAGTAGAAAGAAAAAAAATGGGGAAAAAGAGACCACTGGCACCAGTGCCAGCACTGAGGTCCAATGACAACCCTGGAGATAAAAAAAAAAAAATCAATATGTTTATGTGGTTTGGGAGGCTGCACAGTGGATAAAGCATCAGACTCTCAGGCATGAGGTCCTCAGTTCAATTCCCAGCAGCACTTGTACTAGACTTATGTCTGTTTCTTTCTCTCTCTCCGCCTCTTTTTCATTAATAAATAAATAAATAAATAAATAAATAAATAAAATCTTTTTTAAAAAACCTTCTCATATATATTTGATACTTGGCTGAGTTTCTAGTCTTACTTGAGCATTTCAGGCAGAAGTAGGCTTTTTGTCCTTATTAAAAATATTTGAAAACCATATATTTGATAAGGGTTAATATCCAAAATATGAAAAGAACTCATATAGCTCAGTAGCAAAAAAAACCCAGTCATTTCTTGGGCAGACGACCCCACCATTATGTCCTGGAGCCCCTCCTCACCAAAGCCCCGCCCCAGTAGGGAAAGAGACAGACAGGCTGGGAGTGTAGATAGACTTGTCAACGCCCATGTTCAGCGTGGAAGCAATTACAGAAGCCAGACCTTCCACCTTCTGTACCTCATAATGACCTTGGGTCCATACTCCCAGAGGGTTAAAGAATAGGAAAGCTATCAAAGGAGGGGATAGGATATGGAACTGTATTGGTGGGAATTGTGTGGAATTGTACCCCTCTTATCCTTGTCAATATTTCCATTTTACAAATAAAAATAAATTTAAAAATTCAAATAAAAAAACTGGGCAGTAGATAGATCTGAGTGGACATTTTCCAGAGAAAACATACAGATGGCCAGTAGATACATAAAATGGTGCTAAACATGAGTAATCTTCAGGGAAATGCCAATTAAAATCACAATGAAGTATCACCCCATACTTACGACAATGACTTTTATCAAAAAGGCAAGAAACAGGAAGATACGGGGAAATGAGAACTCTTCTGCAATGTTGGTGGGAATGTAGACTAGTACAGCTATAATGAAAAACAGCGTGAAAGTTCTTCAAAAAATTAAAAATCGAACAGCCATGTGATCCAACTTCTGGGTATTTATCTAAAGGAAATTATAGCAGTAGCTTAAAAAATCTGTATCCCCATATTCACTGAAGTATAATTTAAATAGCCAAAGTATGGAAGCAACCTGAGTGTCCATTATTGGACAAACAACGGGCAAAGAAAACATGGTGTAAGAGTGCATTATTCAGTCATACAAGAAGGAAGACTTGCCATTATTAGGACTATGAATTGACCTTAAGGGCAAGATACTGAGTGAAATAAGTGAAACAGAGAAAGAAAAATTATGCTATCACTTACATAGAGGATCTAAAAAAAATTGAATGATGATTCAGAGAACGGATTACTAATTTCCAAAGGCAGGAGTTGGATGAGATTAAAGGAGCCAAAAGGTATAAAGTTCCAGCTACAAATAAATAAGTTGAGGACTGGTGCAGTGTTGAGAGTACACATGTTACAATGCATGTAGACCCAGGTTCAGGCTTCTGGTCCCTACCTGCTGGAGGGAATTTTTAAGAGTGGTAGAGCAGTGCTATGGTTACTTCTCCCTTTCTTTCTGTCCCTCTCTCCATCAACTTCTACTTAAAAAAAGTGTGTGTGGGGTCTTGCTGGGAGTATTTGAGTCATACAGACATAAGCCCCAGTGACAATTCTGGTGGCAAAAAATAAAATAAAATAAACTTATAACTTACCAAATTGTAGGGATATAGTATACAGTAAGCAATTATAGTTAAAATAATACTGCACTATATACTTGAAGATTTCTAATTAAGTTTTTTTTATTAGTGATTCAATATTGATTCACAAAATTATAAGATAATAGGGGTATAATTATGCATTTTTCCCACCACCAGAGTTCTGTGTCCCCATTCCCTCCATTGGAAACTGCATTAGTGGGGGGTCCAGTGGTAGCACACCCGGTCAAGTGCACATAATACTATGCATAAGGAACCAATTTGGAACCCCGGCTCCCTTCCTGCAGTGGGAACACTTCACAGCGAGGTGGAGCAGGTCTACAGGTGGCTATTTTTGTCTCTCCCACTCTATCTTCCCCTCTCCTCTTAATTACTCTCTGAAAAAGTGTGGACCAGGATCTGTAGATTCATAGTGCTGGCACTGAGCTCCAGTGGTAACCCTAGAGGCAGAAAAAAAAAGAAAAAAAGAAAGAAAAAATTGCATTAGTTCTCTCAAGGTAACATATATGGATTGACTATTTTTGTAACTATCTATCTTTACCTATATATTTGCCCATTTTTTTTTCTATGCTCCTTCCCTTCCTTTCTCCTCTTCTCTCTCTGAGTTCTGATGGAATTGGAGCTCAGAGCCTTTCGGTTATCTTCCCCTACCATTAACCCCTCTGGGAGTATAGACCAGAATTCTTTTTGTTGTGCAGAAGGTGGAAGGTTTCTGTAATTACTTTCCTGCTGGACATGGATGTTGACAAGTCGATCCATACCCCCATCCTCTTTCTTTTCTTTAATTTAAAATTTTTATTTATAAAAAGAAAATATTGACTAAACCATAGGATAAGAGGGGTACAACTCCACACAATTCCCACCACGAGAATTCTGTATCCCTTCCCTGTTAGAAGCAGTAACTCTAGAATTGCTTTAAGTAAAATTTTAAGCATGAGTTATAAGTATAGTTGCTTTTCTGCCTGCAGTGGAAAATTCCTGTAAAAAAGGGGGGCTAGACAATACCCACACACCAAGATGTAAGCCACCTGTTGTTTGTCTTAAATAGAATAGCTAGCCTAACCAAGTCCTTGAAACCCAACCACTTGCTCAAGGTCGAGGGAGCTGATAGCCAGGTGGTCTTGGCAGACAACGAGAAAGTGTGGTGACCCTATTTTGCAGAAAGGCCTGAAATTAGACAATTCTTTTTTTTTTTAATATTTATTTTATTTATTTATTCCCTTTTGTTGCCCTTGTTGTTTTATTGTTGTAGTTATTATTGTTGTTGTCGTTGTTGGATAGGACAGAGAGAAATGGAGAGAGGAGGGGAAGACAGAGAGGAGGAGAGAAAGATAGACACCTGCAGACCTGCTTCACCGTCTGTGAAGCGACTCCCCTGCAGGTGGGGAGCCAGGGTTTGAACCGGGATCCTTATGCCGGTCCTTGTGCTTTGCGCCACCTGCGCTTAACCCGCTGCGCTATAGCCCGACTCCCGAAATTAGACAATCCTTATAGGTTGCTTAGGGTATTGCAATGTCTGAAATGATTGGATCCTGTGTTTTCTGTAAAATGCTATTGAGTGTGTGATAGAATTCTAGTTTTGCATATTCTCCACCCAGAATGTACTCAGAAATCCTATAAATTGTGTGGTTTGAGCCTTGTTCAGGGTCGAGCTGGTGGACTGCTGTCAGTCACCTCTTGGCCTGGATTCGAATTCATGAATAAACATCTTTTGCTTCCTTGCAGTGGATGGTGGTTTGATTTTTTGCTCACTAACGATCCCCTCCCCTGATAGTTTTCCTATTCTTTAATGAACCCATCAAACTGGCCATGGCCGGTGCACCACTATATTCCATCGCTGGGGAACCAGAGACTACCCGAACTGCCCCTGCGGCTACAGACTATGACCCACATAGTCAACGACTGCCACCTCTCCAGATTCAAAGGAGGTCTCGAAACTTTACATCAGGCTCAACCTGATGCTGCTGACTGGCTACGGAAGAAGGGCAAATGCTAGAAGAATGAACCCAAGTGTTGGTATGCTTCTGGATTCTGCTTGTGAAGCCTTCTGATTTTATCTTCACATTGGGTTCGCCTGTGTTGCTTTCTATGTGTTCTGTTTGCACGTCAACTGTTGGCTGGGCATGCCCCTGCCTTCAGGATATTGGTTTGGTCTTCCCCCCGTACCCCCCCCCCCCCGCCTCTAGGACATTTAGTTTAGTCATCGCTGGTTCGGCTTCTTTCTTCTCCCTGCCCCCTATCCTACGTATTTCCATTGTTCCTGTCTTTTCTGCCAGAGGAGAGAGATGGAGGACAGAATTGGGTTGTGATTAGATTAGATTAGTTTGTTGAACCGCATCCCCACTCCTGAATAAAGATTGAACTGTGTTCTCAGCTCAGCCACGAGTCTCTGGTCGTCTCTGTCTCCCTCCCGCGATGCAAGCCCGGCAAAAACGACACCCAAGGTCATTGTGGGATGCAGAAGGTGGAAGATCTGGCTTCTGTAATTGCTTCCCCACTGAACATGGGCTGAACATCCTCACTGAACATAGGTTGACCCATACTCCCAGCCTGCCTTTCTCTTTCCCTAGTGGGGAAGGGTTCTGGGGAAGCAGAGCTCCAGGACACATTGGTGGGGTTGTCTGTCCAGGGAAGTCTGGTTGACATCATGCTAGCATCTGCAACCTGGTGGTTGAAAATAGAGTTAATGTACAAAGCCAAACGAATTGTTGAACAATCATGGACCTAAAGGCTGAAATAGTGCAGATGAAGAGTTGGGGGGAGGGGTTCTCCATTTTGTAGATAGCTAGTAGAAATATTTTAGTTACATATATTTTTCTTTTTCTTTTTCAGGCTAGGAGAAAAAAACTAGTATAGCCACAGTCCCTTTGGAAAAGATCTCATCACAAGAAAAAAAATTAGGACTGCATGCCATGTTAGATGTTAGCTGGACTTACTGTGGCGATCATTTTTAATATGTGGAGATACTGAATCGTTTTGTTGTAGAACCTAAATAAAAATAGTGTTATATATAACTTTGTAAAATTAATTTTAAATTACTGAGGGGAGAGGGTCTGAGGCAGGTAGCAATTCTTTGGGTATTTTTATTATGTCAGTTAGGCTACTTACTGCATTGTTTATCTAAGTGTCTTGTTAAGTGAAAAGACCTAGAAATATGAGCCAGATTTGCTGATTCCAAGATTAATGAACATCATATTTCAAAAACTTTTGAATTAAAAAAAAGCTTCCAGGGGCTAAAGAAAATTTTCTTTCCCCTCTCCCCACTCCTGGAATGTCTTTATTATTTAATAGATTACTACAAGCTGGACACTGGTTCAAGACAAACAAATACTGCAGTGCCATTGAAGATTAGGTCACTGACTAAGGTTAGACTGGGCCACTGATATATGAAGATAAAGCAATAGAGCCATAGGCCAAAGAATCTGGGTGGTGTATAGGAGCTGAAAAGACCAAGGCAACTGATGGTGCCTTAAAAGCTTCAGCAGGACACAATAGTCTGTAGTGAGTCAGTATCAAGTTCATAATGAAACAGTGTCTACTTAGACTTAGATACCCTCCTCACCTACTTCTTATTACAGTTCTCTCACTCACTCCAAAGCTATCCTTATCAAAGCAGGGACTACAAAAGCTGAATAAGGGCAAGAGACGTGCATACTTTAATGATGACTCTTTAGTCACGACCAGGCCACCCCATCAGCTAGGGCCCTAGTCAGGGAGTCCTGAGATTCCCAAACAGACATGATGGGCCTAGACCTCAAGTAAATCTCTCTCTCCATTGTTACCAGTCATTTCTATCAGGAACAACACAATAGACCCCTTTGTGCCCCCCCCATAGGACCTTGCCCTCAACTTTGATCAACAATGTTAGAGAATGTTCCAGCCTCTGAAGGGAGGATGGACAACATACTCTACACTACACCTGAGGAAGATGGGTCGATATTGGGGCAGCTTGCAATGTTCCTGCTCATGACCACAGAATGTGAGCTCGGATCTACAGGGATGCAGAGGTCACATAGGCTCCTAAGCTGAATATGGGCCCCAGATCACATCAAATTGATGGGGTTTACAGTCAACAATATTTATACCTCTTTCCTATATTAGGGAGATACTCTCTTCCCTGATCCAGCTTTCTGGTCCTTTACCCAGCCATGACATCATCTCCCCAGACATAAGTTGGATCCACTGGCAATTCAGATTTCAGGCTGAGGGGCAAAAAGAAAAAGGAAAAAAAAAACTAGTATAGCCATAGGCCCTTTGGAATTTAACTAAAATATACCTACTAGCTACAAAATGGCGCCTCCCCCCAACTCTTCATCTGCACTATTCCAGCCTTAAGGTCCACAACTGGTCAACAATTTGTTTGGTTTTGTGTGTTAACTCTGTTTTCAACCACTAGGTACCAGATGCTAACATGATGCCAACCAGCCTTCCCTGGACAGACAACCCACCAATGTGTCTTGGAGCTCCACTTTTCCAGAGCCACTAGGGAAAGAGATACAGGCTGGGAGTATGGATCAACCTGTTTATGCTCATATTCAGCAGGGAAGCAATTACAGAAGCCAGACCTTCCACCTTCTGCATCCCACAATGACCTTAGGTCCTTACTCCCAGAGGGTTAAACAATAATAAAGCTATCAAGGGAGGGGATGGGATACAGAGTTCTGGTGGTGAGAACTGTGTGAAACTGTACCCCTCTTATCCTATGGTTTTGTCAATGTTCCCTTTTTATAAATAAAGAATTAAAAAAAAAAGCTTCAGCAGGAATTTGGCTCCTGCTGATTCCTTGATTTAAGGACCTCTGACCTTCAGAATTGCAAGATCTTAACTGTGCATTGCTTTTAAGCCATTAGATTTGTGATGATGGTTACAGTAACCACAGAAAATGAACATAGAACTCATGCTTTTGATTACTAGGGCTTGCTGTTCTGGATGCTTACAAAAGACAAGCTTATCCAATTTTAAGAAAAAGCAGAAAAATATGGCCTGTTGGTGGGTACTAAGCTAACCAGTGCTTTTGTATTCATTCTGATCTACCAGTAAGGGGTGCTTCCTTTTGCTTTTCATCTTGAGATTTATATTTTATTCACCTTTATTTACATTTTTATTATTTAAAATTACTAGTGATTTAATAATGGTTTATAAGATCATCAGATTACAGGGGTAAACTTCCACACCACACCCACCACCACACTTCTGTGTCCTCCCCCTGGCTCTTTCCTCTCCTACATCAAGGATAATCACAAAGTCTTTGTGACAGTTTGGCTTTTTTTTTTTTTTTGAAGCAAGTTTATGTGTTCTAGTCCTTTATATTGCACATATGAGTGAAACCATCCAGCAGTTGTCTTCCAGAGAAATGTAGGTCATTTGGTAATAGGTGTACATTATTTCAGCTCATATTTAAACTCCTGTGAGAGTTAGAGGTATGTAGTATTAGACTGAGATAGGAGAAATGGATTCACTTGGTTGAAATGCTTTTAAAATGTTCGTGGTTGTCCTGTTCTCTGGTGTCTATCCACTAGATGTCAGGAGAGTCAATGCCAAGACTCCCAACTTCAACCATTTACTAGTGTAACATTCCTAATGAAACTGAAAAGCAAACAATTGTAACATTAGTAACTACTGACATGTAAAATTCAGTCAGGATGCAATGCATATACTAGATGATTTTTGATATGTGTGTGTAGGGGGAGGCTATATATGGCATATGCTCTAAATCTATGTCTTCCTGAGGCAAAAATGAAAGAACTCCCGTTCTTTAAAATAGTTAATGGCAGTTCAAGAGAGTGAATATTCAGGGCATTTCTCCTTCGTCTGTGACTTAACCTGTACTTTTTGCATTTTTCAGGCAATACTTCACTCAGAATGAGTCGAAGCATTCTATCAAAGGAGAGTGCTATTTGTTGGCTTTGTGTCATCTAGATATGTTTTGTGACTCTCAACACTTACTTCTGGCTGTGTTTGGGTTCTTGTGAGAGAAGTCCTTGAGTCTTCAAATTAATTTGTTCATTTACAAGATGTAAGGAATTTTATTTCGCTCCTGTCTGCTCTCTATTTTCAAATGAACCAGTTAGGTTCTCACTGACTACTACTGGATTTCCATTTTTCAGTTTCCTTTATTTTGTTTGTTCATGGGGGACACTGAATGGATGTGTGTGTGGGCAGTGGGGTATGGAGAGGTAGTACAGGAGGGTTACACTTGAATAAGGCTTACCAACTTCAAATGTTGAAAGCCATGATACTCTCAGATGACTAATCAGCATGACATTGGAGTCTAAAAGAGAAGTAAAGTTATCATCCCAGCGATAACTCTGGTAGCAAAAAATAAAAATTAAAAAATAAAATTAAAAAACAGTTTAAAAAGAAATCTATTCCAAATTTTTTTCCAAGCTGTTTCTGCAACCAATGGGCACTCTTTGGTGATTTGTAGTTAGGCATACCAAGGAAGAATGTGTGATTTTTCCCCCTCTCCCTTTCTTCCCTATATTGGCTGGGAATCAAATTAACACATTTGTATACTCACTTCAGCAAAAAGTGAGTATATGAGAGAAGCACAGGGGAAAAAAGAAAGACACCACAGTACTGAAGGGCGGTGGGAACCAGGTTTGAATCTGGGTTGTTTACATGACAACACAGACACCTTCCAAGGTGAGCTATCTTGTTCTGATCCCAGTTTCTTCCTCTCTCTCTCTCTCTCTCTCTCTCTCCCTTCCTTCCAAGCTGCCCCAATATTGACCCATCTTCCTCAGGTGTAGCATAGAGTATGTTGTCCAGCCTCTCTTCCGAGGATGGAATATTCTCTATTGTTGTTGATCCAAGTTGAGGGCAAGGTCCTATGGGGGGGGGGCACAAAGGGGTCTATTGTGTTGTTCCTGATAGAGATGACCGGTAACAATGGAGAGAGGGATTTATTCGAGGTCTAGGCCCATCATGACTGTTTGGGAATCTCAGGACTCCCCAAATAGGGCACCAGCGGATGGGGTGATATTTGCCCATTTTTTTCTATGATCCTGCCTTCTCTTCCTTCCTTTTTTTTTTTTTTTTGAGGTGGTTGGCTCCTACCTTAGCATTCACATTTAACCAAAGAATTACAATCTTCTCAACTCTGCACTAATTCTAGTCTTTTTTGTTCCCCTTGTTATTTTATTGTTGTAGTTATTGGATAGCACAGAGAGAAATGGAGAGAGGAGGGGAAGACAGAGAGGGGAAGAGAAAGATAGATACCTGCAGACCTGCTTCACCATATGTGAAGCAACTCCCCTGAAGGTGGGGAGCCTGAAACCTTAGACCGTCCTTGCACTTTCCATCACCTGTACTTAACCCATTGCGCTACCGCCCAACTCCCCTTCTCTTCCTTTCTAAGTAACACCTACTACTTCTGATGTCTTCTCCCCCCCTTCTTTCTCTGAGTCCTGATAGAATTGGAGTTAAGAGCCCTATGGTCATCTTTCCCTAACATTTACCCCTCTAAGAATATAGACCAAAATTTTTTATGGGGTGCAGTAGGAAGCTGGTCTGGATTCTGTGATTGCTTCTCTGCTGGACATGCATGTTGGCAAATAGATCAGTACCCCCCTCCCTTTTCTATATTTTTTGTTCTTTCCAAACTCCAGCCACTTAGTGAATTCCTCAAGAAGCAATAACTGCTACCAATTTCTTTGTATTCCCCACAGGGGGTCTAAGCATTTATACAATATTAACAGTAACATGATCTGTATGCTCGTCCATATCTACCTTTTTCAATTTAACATTATTTTTGTGATAGTTCTTATAAATACATATAGAAATGCCTGATTCATTGTTTGAAACAGCATTTAAAAAATTTAACTTTATTTGATAGAACAGAGATAAATTGAGAGGGAAAAGGTGTAAAAAATGAGAGAGACAGCGAGACACCTGCAGACTTGCTTCACCACTGGTGAAGCTTTCCCTCTGCGGGTGGGGATGAGAGCCTTGAACCTAGGTTCTTGGACAGGGTAACACACACACTTAACCAGGTGCACCACTTTCCAGTCCTGAACCAGAAGTTCTTGATGGCCATCTAGATGGGTTCCTATCCTTTAAACTGATATAGTCCATGCCTTTGTAAGGTCTTTATGCAAATAGGGGAGTGTGTTTGTAACATAAATGTTCAGAGATGGAATTGCAGAGTCAAACAGTAGGTGCATTCTTAGTTTTAATAGACATTGACAGGTTACCTCCATTGAGATCAAAGTAATTATTAATTTTTAAAATTTCTTTATTGGGGAATTAATGTTTTACATTCAATAGTAAATGCAATAGTTTGTATATGCATAACATTTCCCAGTTTTCCATATAACAATACACCCCCCACTAGGTCCTCTGTCACCCTTTGTGGACCTGTATTCTCCTCCCCACCCATCCTAGAGTCTTTTACTTTGCTGCAATATGCCAATTCCAGTTCAGGTTCTACTGTGTTTTCTCTTCTGATATCAAAGTAATTATTAACCCTAACAACAAAATATGAATGTGCCTGTCTTCCCACACTCTTGCCATGTATTAATCAACTGGTGTCATATTTTTGTGTGTGACATATATTGTAGGTCCATATGTTCTAGATTTAAGTGGCATTTTCTTTTTTTAAATTTTTATTTATAAAAAGGAAACACTGACAAAAACCATAGGATAAGGGGGGTACAACTCCACACAGTTCCCACCACCAGAACTCTGTATCCCATCCCCTTCCCTGATAGCTTTCCTATTCTTTATCCCTCTGGGAGTATGGACCCAGGGTCATTACGGGGTGCAGAAGGTGGAAGGTCTACCTTCTATAATTGCTTTGCCACTGAATTGGGGGTTGGTAGGTCGATCCATACTCACAGCCTATCTCTCTCCCTAGTGGGGCAAGGTTCTGGGGAAGCAGGGCTCCAGGACACATTGGTGGGGTCATCTGCCCAGGGAAATCCAGTTGGCATCATGGTAGCATCTGGAACCTGACATCTGAAAAAAGAGTTAACATATAAAGCCAAACAAATTGTTGACTAATCGTGAACATAAGGCCGGAATAGTTCAGATGAAGAGTTGGGGAGGGGGGGTCTCCATTTTGTAGATATTTAGTAGACCTATTTTAGTTATATTCCAAAGGGCTCATGACTATCCTAGTTTTTTTTTTTTTTCTGAGCCTGACAACTGAACTGAAGAAAGAAGCTGAGGGAAGGGAAAGTAGATTAACAGAAGCAAAAAACAGAATTATCCAGACAGAGGATGAGCTAGAGACAACTAAAGAAGAGGTAAAAGAGTTAAAAAAAAGAGATTGAGAGACACTGAAGCAACAACAGAGACATATGGGATGATCTCAAAAGAAGTAACATTCGTATAATTGCCCTACCAGAAGAAGAAAGAGAGGAAGGGGAAGTAAATATCTTAGAGGAAATAATAGAAGAAAGCGTCCCAGACCTAAACAACAGAAAGGACATTAAGATTCAAGAGGCCCAGAGAGTCCCAAACAGAATCAACCAAGACCTGAAGACACCAAGACACATCATAGTTACAATGAAAAAAAGCAAGGATAAAGAAAGGATCCTAAAGGCTACAAGAGAAAAACAAAAAGTCACATAGGGGAAAACCCATAATACCATCATCAGACTTCTCCACTCAAGCCCTAAAATCCAGAAGAGAATGGCAAGATATCTATCGAGCCCTCAATGAAAACGGGTTTCAACCAAGGATAATATATCCTGCTAGACTTTCATTCAGACTAGATGGAGGGATCAAAACCTTCTCAGACAGGCAACAGTTAAAGGAGGTAACCATCATCAAACCTTCCCTGAAAGAGGTTCTAAAATAACATCACCATAATACTTGCCTAAACAATAACATCACCATAGTACTTGCTATATATCAGAGCATATGAAGAATTGTTGAATAATGACACTGAAATACCTTAAATCCATAATATCAATACATGCCAATGGCTTAAAGTCACCCATTAAAAGGCACAGAGTAGGAGGATGGATGAGAAAACACAACCCAACCACATGCTGCTTGCAAGAATCCCTCCTGACCCAACAAGACAAACACAGACTTAAAGTGAAAGGGTGGAAAACTATCATATAGTCTAAGGGACCGCAAAAAAGGGCAGGGACAGCTATTCTCATCTCTAACACAATAGACTTTAAATAAAGTAATAAAAGATAGGCAAGGCATTATATAATTATTAGAGGATCAATCAACCAAGAAGATTTAACAATTATTAACATCTATTCAGCCAAATGAGGGACCTTCTAAATACATCAAACACCTACTGAAAGAACTACAAAAATACATCAGTAGTAGTACAATAATAATGGGGAGACTTCAACACCGCACTCTCACACTTAAATCAGTGAAGCAAAGAATCAACAGAAACAAGAGAATTAAATGAAGAGATGGACAGACTAGACCTCCTGGGCATTTTCAGAGTTCTTCACCCCAAAAAACTGGAATATGCATTCTTTTTAAGCCCACATAGCATATCCTCAAGGATAGACGACATATTAGGCCACAAAGACAGTATCAATAAATTCAAGAGCATTGAAATCATTCCAGGGATCTTCTCAGACCACAGTGGTGTAAGGCATTTTCTTTAAGAGTGAGAGTAAAGCATTTTACAAGGTATCCGGGCAGTGGAGCACATGGTTAAGTGCGCACGTTATCATGCACAGTGACCCTGGTTTCAGGCCCAGTTCCCCATCTGCAGGGGGGAAGCTTCAGAAGCTGTGAAGCAAATACTGCAGCTGTCTTTCTATCTCTATTTCCCCTTTCTCTCTCAAATTCTCTCTCTGTCCTACCAAATAAGGAAAATAAACAAAGAAACACATAAAAGAAGAAACTATTTAAAAGACATTTCACAAGTTTAAGATAAATTTGTGTTATTTGGGCTGTGAATTATCTATACTTACATTGCTTCAGCTTATTTGGGTCCTTGATCTGAGTTTTGTTGATTTGTAGGAACACTTTATATACTAAGGAAAGTAACTTTTTGTACACATTGCAATTTTCCAGTTTGTCTTTTGGATTCTTGATAATAACTTTTGTGATGTACTATTTTTAGACTATATAATCAAATAATCAATCATGCTTTTATAATTTATGAATTATATGGCATCTTAGCTCTGTCCATTCTTGGGTTATTAAGCATCCCACAATGTATTCTTCTCATATTTTTTATGGTTTTTAAAATTTCAGATTTAAATATCTAACCCATTTTGCATAAGAAACGATGCAGTGAGTCTTCAAAGGAACTTTTAAACCATTAATCCCCTGATTATGTGAATAACAACTTTTTTCTTTTTGCCTCCAGGGTTTATCTCTGGGGCTCATTGCTGGCACTATGGCTGCCAGTTCTTAGCAACATCGCCCCACCAGATATTCGTCGGGATGCAGCATCATCTAAGTTCATTTCCCACGTCTACGCTTGACCGGACCTGCCAATATACGCGGATATCTTCGCCCACCCTGTCCAACGCTTGACTTCTCGTCACCCAATCTGGTCCCCTATGCCTACACTGAACTTCTCTGTTCCAGACTCTTGGAAACAGAGTTGGCAGTCAGCTGAGGTAAAGAACAAACACCTCATCACAGACCCCTGCAAGCATCAACCCGGGTTTGACCTAGCACGTTATGATTGGGCCCTCCTCAATCGCTATCGAACAGGCCATGGCCGGTGCGCCGCTATGTTCCATCGCTGGGGAGCCAGAGACGACCCGAACTGCCCCTGCGGCTACAGACAATTACCCACATAGTCAACGACTGCCACCTCTCCAGATTCAAAGGAGGTCTCGAAATTTTACATCAGGCTCAACCTGACGCTGTTGACTGGCTACAGAAGAAGGGCAAACGCTAGAAGAAGTGCCGGCACTATAAACACACTGCTCCTGTAGCCTTTATTTTTCTCTTCAGTTTTATTGGATAAGACCGAGAGAAATTGAGAGGAGAAGGGAGGGGAAGATAGGGAGGGAAAAAAAGAGACCCTGCATATCTGCTTCACCACTTGTGAAGTGACCCCTCCCCTTGCAGTTGGAGATCCGGGGGCTTCAACCCAGATCCTTGTGCGGGTCCATGTGTTTCCTAGTGTGTTCTTAACCCAGTGCACCACTGCTTGACCCTCTGTGAGTAATAACTTCTCATTGCAAAAATGTTAGAGACACAAAATAGAAAAAAGAAAGAAATTAATTATCATATTACCTAAAGGTGATTACTATTACTATATATTACATTTTCTATTATTTATATAGAAACAACTATATTCTAATAAAATCAGAATATCATATATACAGTTATATAACTTGCTATTTTTCTTCCTTTTTTTTCTTTCTAATTTTGTACTATGTGATGAGAAAAGTTCCCATGTCAAATGTACTTACTCTTGAAATGTACATGCTTTTGTCGTCTGGGTATGTTCAATCTGCATCTATTTTTAAAACAGTTTAAATCTCTGGAATGAGAGATATTGTTTATATAAGTGCTATGATCAGTCTTTGGGCAGTGTCATTTTTTATAAGAATCTCATAAATGCTTATTGATAATGTCATTCTTTTTCTTCTATCATCCATATTCATAAGTTAAGTGGGAATATATTTGATGGGGAGGGACAAAATTTTATTCTGTATAGAATGCTCTAAGGACAGATTATGCAGCTATCAGTTATGTGTGTTAGACAACTATTCAGTAATATCTTTTCAGCTAGGGATAGACCCACAGATACACAGAGGGAGAGGGACAATACTAGTGTGCCACCATCCATGGATCTTCTTCAGTGACGTTACTAGTGCTTCCATACTGTGCCAGGACTAGAAGCTAGAGCTTTGTGCACTGTAAGGCCAATACCCTATCAGGTGAACTATTGCATTTCTCCTAGACCTATTCAATAATATTTTCATAGAACACGATTTGACAATGAATCACACAAAATATCATAATTTTCTATGAACAATTTGCTCTGGAGTTTATTCTCCAATGAGGTCATCATTTAAGAATTCCTGAGTTCTGGTGGTGGGAATTGTATGGAGTTGTACCCCTCTTATCCTATGGTTTTTGTCAGTGTTTCCTTTTTATAAATAAAAATTAAAAAAAAGAATTCCTAGGACCCTAGTCGGGGAGTTCTGGGATTCTCACACAGACATGATGGACCTAGACCTATAACAGATTCCTTTTACCTCTGTCACTAGTCATCTCCATCAGGAACAACATAATGGACCTCTTTGTGGGCCCCTATAGGACCTTGCTCCCAATGTGGATCAACAATGGTAGGGACTGTTCCATTTTCCGAATAACATACTCTACCTACCACCCGAGGAAGATGGGTTCTGAAATTAGTGCAACCTGCAATGTTCCCAGCCATGACCACAGAATGCCAGCTCAGACCTACAGGGATGCAGGGGTTACATAGGCTTCTGTGCTGAATATGGGCCCCAGATCAAAATGATAGGGTTTACAGTTAAGAATATTTATTTACTTTTCCCATATTTGGGGTCAACTCTCTTCCCTGACCCAGATTTCTAGTCTTTTCTCCAACTATGACACCATCTCCTCAGACAATAACTTGAGTTTACCTGCATGATAGATGTCAGGCTTGGGAAAAACTAGTAAAATCATGGGCCTTCTGGAATGCATCTAAAATAGACCTACTAGCTTTTTCCAAAATGGAGACCCCCAATCTTCATCTGCAATATTCCTGACTTTAGGTTATTGATTAGTCAACAATTTGTTCTGTTTTATATTTTAATTCTTTTTCAGTCACCAGGTTCCAGATGCTACCATGATGTCAACGTGATTTCCCTGGGCAGATGTCCCCACCAATGTGTCCTGTAGCCCCGCTTCCCCAGAGCCCCGCCCCACTATGGAAAGAGAAAGACAGGCTGGGAGTATGGATCGACCTGCCAATGCCCATGTTCAGAGGGGAAGCAATTACAGAAGCCAAACCTTCCACCTTCTGCACCCCATAATGATCCTGGGTCCATACTCCCAGAGGGATAAAGAATAAGAAAGCTATTCAAGGGAAGGGATTGGATACGAAGTTCTGGTGGTGGGAATTGTGTGGAATTGTACCCCTCCTATCCTATGGTCTTGTTAATATTCCCATTTTATAAATAAAATCTTTTAAAAAATAAAGATAATGAAACAAAAAGAAGTACACAATGCAAAGGAATTATGGTGGATGGAGGTTTGCTATCTGACGGGGGAGTAATGAGCAACTTAATAGAACACGTTTCCTCTGATATGGGACCAGATGGAATTTGGCAGGAAGAGACAGAGAAGGGAATGGCAAGACATTTCTGGCAGAAGGGACAAAATGTGCTAAAATTCAAAAGTACAGATGCACCAAGTATGTTCAGCAGATTGTCAGCTGTCCAGTTTGCATGAATGAGTAACTTGAGTGAGAGCAGGGAAAAAGAAGATTTAAAAATTGATTTTTCAAATGCAAAGCTTAATGAAGATCTCGAGAGACAGACTAAATAAGTAGCTACTTTTTTAGGCACTAGAATGATGAACTTTTTGTACCTCTTACTGTGGAAAATATTAAACATACGCAGGAATACAAATTGTCAACTCCTCATATAGACTTTTTCTTAGCTGCAACAGTTGGTGCTTTTACAAACATTCTTATTTCATCTGCTTACCTCATCTCTGCCATATTTAGTAATCAACCCCAGAATCCTATCATTTCATACATAAATATTTCAGTATATGTTTCTAAAGTAGAAAGATTCTGTACAAAAACACAGCCATGATATCAAAACATAACCACATTAATATTATTTTTAAAAACAATTAAAGAGTTTTATCTCTTTTTTTTTTTTGAACCAGAGCACTGGCTTATGGTGGCCCTGGGATTGAACCTGGTTGCTGAGAGCTTAAGGCTTGAAAGTCGTTTCATAATCACTATGCTATCTCCCCAGCACTAAGGGTTTTCAAAAGAAGGTATGCCATATGAGTGCAGTGCTCAATCCAGAAGAGAATATGGTTGTTCCCCCAAGTAAAGAACGTTGTTATGTAGTTGAATGAATTTGATGTTGGGAAGAGAGTCACCTAAATGCAGATAACAGAGATGAACTAGCTTTCGGAGTGATGAGTGCTCTAAGTCACAATCACTGACATAAAGTCATTTAAAGATCCTTTCTTAAAAGCAGAGCTTAGAAAGGATGTTTCTCAGAAGGGAAAATGGCATAGTCAGTTTTCATTAAAATAAAACTGACAAAATAAATTTCTCAGCTTTTTCAAGTTTTTCATAAAAAATAATGAAAAAAATAATAGCACCTTTGCTTGGAACTGCCCAAGAGAATGATTTGGACAAAAAAAAAATACTGAGGTTAAGGAGAGATTATTAAAGGACAGGAAGAAAATAAATAGCTCAGTATAGCAATAAATTCTGTCTTTCAAAAGAAACTGCATTATATTAGGATAGATTATTATCTGGGGGCTTGGTTGAGAAAATGCTGCTATCTCAGTAGAAATGCAATTACATTGTGTTGGATGTTAGCAAAGAGAAGGTCACTGAAACCCAGAAGCCTCTTTATTCCTGTGAGTGCCTTCATCCTTGTGACATTAGCCACCTGGAGTCCTGTTTGTTCAGTTGCCCATCTGATAGTAAATCCAAACCTCCCCATTTCCCATGTGCTATGGAAAATTATTTTTTTCAGCCAGTGATGAGCCTTTCTTTGGAATGGAAATTACTGATTTATTTGAGGCCATGCATTTCGCATAAAGCAAAGACAAGTCTCTGATTCCCTACTTTTATTTTCAGACCTTTCCCAAAACCTATGATAAAAAAACACTAATAAACAACAATAACGAACAAAAAAAGAGAGTCCAGCTGGGTTTAGCAGAGCAGAGGTTATTTTAGAAGGAAGGTAAATAATTATTTTCTAAAGAGTTATTCTTTAACAAGGTGGGGAAGGAAGAAATGTTCTTTTAGAACAAATGTTTCTAGAGCCGTTTTAATTATAATTAGGTCCCTCTATAAGGGCACAGAAACATTTAAAATCTAGAAGGACAGTTGCATATTATACAGGGAGATACTGATGCTCACACTGGTGGAAATTCCGTTTTCCAAAAGTGATGGGAAGAAGATGGGAATAAGCACACTTAATTTTTTTGTTTATGCATTTGCTTTGAAACACTGTAGTCCCAATGAGAAAGAGAGGCTTCTGAGTGTAGGAGGCAAAACTTGGCATGTACTTTATCTGTGTTCTTTTTCTTGTTCTCACAGACCTTGCTTTTTGCTCTTTGGTTTATAGTTCATTCCCTGTTGTCCTGTTGTTAGCTACATTAAATTCATAAAAACTGAGTTCCAGATTCTAAGGCTTACTTGTTTGCTATGGAAATAGAGCCAGTATCTCAACAGATTAGACTATATAGTTGTAAATGGTGGTGATATCCCCTTTAATTATACTTCAAACTTCCAGAAATCTTCACTAATCTCTCTGGAAGACAACCAGAACTTAGAAGGAAAGAAAGAAGCTTTTGAGGGGTCAGAAAAACCACTACAAAAACCATACAGAAGATGCATCAGGAGAGGGCCCTCAGATCCAAATTCTAATTAGTAACCTTATTTTGTACACAATGCTGACAGACTTCATTATCTGGCTTTCTGGCCCACAGCAAATTATATGGGAGGCTATTAGCAGCAGATCCACTGAAAGCCAGGAGAAAAAGAAAGGCAAAAGTTTGAATGTGAAGGAGAAGTTGAATTGTAACAGACATGCAAAACCTAGGAAAGGTTGATGGTGATTAATGGGCCAACAGAAAAATGGATTACAATAGCCTGAGTCTCTCTCTACCTTTAAGATAGGGAACATTTTACTTCTCTGTAAGTATACCCGGTATTTTGTCCATACAATAGTATAAAGAAGACTCCTAGTTTTGGGGAAAAGTGATATGTGAAAATAGAATCTCAGTGTAATCCAATGATGGTGCTCTAATGCTAAAATCAATTCATCAAAAAGAATCAAGTCATACTTACTTTAGTAAGAAGGCAGGGGGGAAAGTCACTCTTATAAAACATGGTTCATTCATATGTGGAATATAGCTAATTAAAACAAATGAACTTGCAAATGGAGTGGCAACCAAAATGTCTCTTGGCATGTGTGAGAACAATGGTGATTATGGGAGGGCTGGGGTGGGCTCAGTACTTTGGTGGAGGGTGTGGTGACTCACACACACCCTGTGTGGTGTCAAACTTTGTACCCCTGAAACATTATTGGTTTGCAAACCACTTTTAAATCACTACTAATACAAACTGTTTTTTAAAGTTCTTTCTGAGGATGAATGCCTGATGAATTCACTCATGGGCAGAACTTAAGAAAAGACAGAATGGGAAAGAACAAAGTAAAACCGGGGCTGGTTTTGGTACCAGTATTGTACCAAACCAAAGGACTCAGGCAAGAGAAGACAGGGAGGGATTGGTGAGAGGGACACTTTGGGGTGTTAGTGCCTGGTGGTGCAGGAGTACCTAAGTTGAGGCTGACAACGTTTTGCAGGCACTTATCACAGGGGGATAGGAAATTATGCCCATGTGGCAACAATTGTACTGAAAGCCATTAACATTACAACAAAATGATGAGGAAAAAAAAAACAGAAAAAAAATTGTCCCTAAAAATTTGGTTAAAATTACTTGGTCGGGGGGACCCAGAAGATGGCTTAGTTGGTGAAGTGCACACTTTACCATGTGTGAGACCCTGTGTTTGTTTGATTGCTGGCATTGCAAGGGGACATTATGGACAGTACCAAGGGTAACACCGTGAATGGTGGAGCAGTGCTTTGGTGTCTCTCCCTCTATAAAAATACAGAATGGAAAAATTGGGCTGGCAAGGCAGTCTAGTGGTGTTACCCAAGTTAAGGTTCTTGGGTTCATCCCCTAACACGCTGTTAAAAAAAAAATAACTAGGATAAATACCATGGTGTGTGTCTTAATTTTATTTGAAACTGTTACGCTGTGTTTTCCTTTCTCTCTTTCTCCTTTTTTTTTTTTGTCGGCGCATTTTTAATGTGCAATGACGTGATTGACAGAAACCAAACAGCGACTATTAAAGTGAAGTTGTGTTTTTCTTTTTCCCTCAATGCCTATATCACTTTGCATTTCCACTAGCCACATTACAGAATTTCAAATACTCTGTGTTCTTGCCAGCACTTCGCATTGCCAATTTTTAAACACTTTAATATCTGAGTAGATGCCCAATACTGCACCATTTTGATTGTAATTTCTAGTTCCCTTATAACTTATGATACTGACCTTTTTTGTTTTTACTTTTCTTAGAACGTTGATTTGTCTTCTATAGCATGGTGAAATGCTTGTTGAAGTAAGACAGACTTAAAAAGTTGGTTGTTTTTCTTATGGGGCTTTCAGAATTTCTTAAAAATAAGCACCCTGGGCCAGTTGCTTTGCTACGTGCATGGCCCAGGTTGAAGTTTGACCCCCATTGTGCTGGAAGAAGCTTTAGTATTTTTTTTTAAATTTTTCCTTTTGTTGCCATTGTTTTTTTTTTTTTATTGTTGTTGTAGTTATTGATATTGTCATTGTTAGATAGGACAAAAAAGAAATGGAGAGAGAAGGGGAAGACAGAGAGGGGGAGGGAAAGATAGACACCTGCAGACCTGCTTCACCGCCTGTGAAGCGACTCCCCTGCAGGTGGGGAGTTGGGGGCTCTAACTGGGATCTTTATACCAGTTCTTGTGCTTCACAACACATGCGCTTAACCCACTGTGCTACTGCTCGACTCCTGAAGCTTTAGTATTGCGGTCTCTTTCACTCTCTCTCCCTGTCTCTAAATAAATAAGTAAACACAAAGACTTAAAAAAGTCCCTGTTTTTTTTCCCCACATAAGCATTTTTCCCAAGTGAAATGAAGACTCCTGTTCACACAAAAACAGGTATACAAATGTTTACACTGGCTTTATTCAGAATTGCTGAAACTCAGAATAACTCAGATATCTTACAATTGATGAACAGTTAATGAAATCATGGGACATTCATCAGATGAAGTTTTACAGTGAACAAACACATGCTTCATATAACAAGATGGACAAAACGCTAATGCTTTATACTAAGTGAAAGAAACTTGGTCTATATGGTGGGCTAGGATGATAGTTCAGGTTCATAGAGTACCACCTTGCATGCCTGAGGTCTCAGGTTCCACAGGTTCAATCCCTAGCATCACTTTATGTCAGAGCTGAGCAGTGTCCTGCTCTCTCTTTTACATACAGAAAAAAAAAGTAACTATGTGCAGGTGCCTATGTACTGTATGATTTCATTTGTGTGACATCCTGAGGGAAGTAAAGTGCTAGGATAAAAAAACAGGTGAGTGGTTGCCAGGAGCTGCTGGATGGGGGCAGGTGGTGACCACAAAGCAGGCAGCATGAGGGCGTTTGAGCAGTGACAGCGATTTTTTGTATCTTGTTTGTGTTGGCAATTTTGTCAGCACTCACTGAACTAACACAACACAGGGTGAATTTTATCCTATATAAATTCTACCTCAGCTTTTTTCTTAAAGAGGCAAAAAAAGAAGAAAATTTAAGATTATCCAAAGGAAGTAAACTTAACAAGTATAGAAAATCCACTACTATGACTGCATTTATTTCTTTCCCTCCCTCTCTCCCTTCTTTCTTTTCTTCCTTCCTTCCTTCTTGACTTCCTCTTACTGCTGGGACTTACACTGCTCTGGAGAGAAGACATAGCTCCAGAATTTCCTCCAATGTGGTGGGGACCAGGCTCGAACCCAGTTCATGCATATGACAAAACAACAAAACAATCAAGTGTATTATCCAGGTGAGCTGTTTTGTTAGCCCACTCTGACTATGTTTCAGGTGGTGTCAGTTATCTACAGCATTCTGTTAAGTCATCAGCATTCACAGAAGTCAACTATTCTTTTTAGAGAAACAGCAATATTTCTAATTCTGACACCATCTCCCTAGGCAATACCTTCAGCCCACCTGCATGTTAGCTGCCAGGCTCAGGCAAAAATTAGTAAAGTCATGGGTCCCTTGGAATATACATAAAATAGATCTACTAACCTTTTCCGAAATGGAGACCCCATATCTCATCTGCTATAGTCTTACATTTAGATTCCTGATTATTGAACAATCTGTTCTGCTTTGTATCTTACTGCTTTTTTTCTGACACCAAGTTGCAGATGCTAGCATGATGCCAACCAGACTTTCCTGGGCAAAAGACCTCATCAATGTATCTTGGAACCTCACCTCTCCAGAGCCCTGCCCCACTAGGGAAAGATAGGGACAGGCTTGGAGTATGGGTTGACCTGCCAACACCCATGTTCAGCAGAGAAGCAATTACAGAAGCCAGACTTTCCACCTTCTGCACCCCATAATGACCCTGGGTCCATGCTCCTAGAGGGATAAAGAATAGGAAAGCTTTGAAGGGCTGGGATGGGATATGGAACTCTGGTGGTGGAAATTGTGTGGACAACCTTCTTGTCTTGTTGATTATTTTTAAATCAATAGAATTTTTTTGTGATCTCCATTATTCTTACTATACTTTCTAATGTGTGGCATTCTCACAGGAGTCAAGTGCTATCTCACTGTTGTCTTTATTTGCATTTCTCTGACAATCAATGACTTGGAGCATTTTTTCACATGTCTGTTGGCCTTTTGGATCTCGTCTTTGGTGAATATCCTACTTATATTCTCACCCCATGGTTAGATGGCATCATTTTTTGTTGCTGATTTTGGTGAACTCTTTATATATTTTGGTTATTAGCCTGTTGTGTGATGTAAAGCATGTAAAGATCTCCCATTCTGTAAGAAGTCTCTTTGTTTGAGTGGTGATTTCTTTTGCTGTGCAAATGTTTTTCATTTGATGGATTCCCATTGGTTTATGTTTGCCTTTCTTACAACTAAACCCAGAAATTCCTCTTCTGGGGATAATCCTAAGAATCAAACACACCCATACAAAAAGATCTGTGTATAGCTATTCTCATAGCAGCAAAATTTGCAATAGCCAAAACCTGGAAGAAAGCTAGGTGTCCAAGAACAAATGAGTAGCAAAGAAAGACTTGGTATATATACACAATAGAATACTATGCAGTTAATAAGAATGATGAACTCACATTCTTCACCTCATCTTTGATGGAGTTTGAAGGAATCCTGTTAAGTGAGGTAAGCCATAAAGAGAAGGCTGAACATGGGATGATATCACTCATGGACAGAAATTGAGAAATAAGAACAGAAAGGGTAGACACAAAGTAGAACTTGGACTGGGTTTGGTATTTTGCACCAAAGTAAAGGACTCTGGAGCGGGGGAGTGGGGGGTTTCAGGTCCTTTTGCATAATGGTGGAAGAAGACCTAGCTGGGAGTGAGTTTTGCAGAAAATGGAGAAAATTTACACAGGTATCAACAAGTATATTTATAGTAAGCCATCAATCCCCCAATAAAAATATTTTAAAAATTGTGATCTCTTGAAAATTTTTAAGATTTTTTTATTAGTGACAATACTGATTTATAAAATAATAAAATAACAAGGGTATAATTACACTCTGTTCCCATCACCAGAGTTCTGTATCCCCATTCCCTCAGTTGGAAACTGCAATAGCTTTCCTGATGTCACAGAGATAGGTTGACTATTACCTCTATGTATATGTATATGTATATGTATATGTATATGTATATGTATATGTATATGTATATGTATATGTATATGTATATGTATATGTATATGTATATGCATTTTTTTCTATGGTCCTGCTTTCTATTCCTTTCTAAGTTACACTTACTACTTCTGAGTGTCCTTTTTTTTCTTTTTCTTTGTTTTTAAATTTCTTTATTGGGGAATTAATGTTTTACATTCAACAGTAAATACAATAGTTTGTATATGCATAACATTTCTCAGTTTTCCATATAACAGTACAACCCTCACTAGGTCCTCTGTCATCCTTCTTGGACCTGTATTCTCCCCGCCCCCCAGAGTCTTTTACTTTGGTGCAATATGCCAATTCCAGTTCAGATCTTTTTTTTTTTTTTTCTTTTTCCCTCTTCTGTCTCTGGGTCCTGATGGAATGGGAGTTCCAAGCCCTCTTGTCATCTTCCCCCAACATTTCTCCCCATCTGGGAGTATGGAACAAAATTCTTTATGGGGTGCAGAAGGTGGAGGTTCTGGCCTCTGTTATTGGTTCTCCACTGGACATGGGCACTGGCAAGTAGATCTTTTCTATCTTTCCCTAGTGGGGTGGGTAGGGATCTGGAAAGTTGAGGTTCTGGGACATATTGTTGAGGTCATCTGCCCAAGGAGTTCAGGATGAAATCATAGTAGCTTCTGCAACTTGGTGGCTGAAAGGCAGTAAGATGGAAAGCAGGAAAAAATGCTTAATAAACAAGAATCAAAAAGTAGATCAGGTTAGAATAAGTATTTTAGGGTGAAAAGAAGCTAGGAAGTCTATTGTATGTATGTTCCTCGGGGCCCATGACTTTGGCAATTTTCTCTTGAGCTTGACGGATAAGATCCAAGTGGACTAAAAACATTATCTGTGAGGATGGTGTCAGAGTTGATAATAAGACTAGAAAACTGGATCAGGCCAGAGAGTAGCTCCCAAACTTGAAGAAATTATATAAATACAATTAACTGTTTACCACATGGATCCATGTAGCTGAAATAATTTTTTTTCAAGATTCAACACCAAGCCTGCCTCCTCCCATTGAACATTTTTGTGATCACCTCATTTAGAATTACATTTTCTCTCCTTGAACCTAGGAGAGTCATAAAAGATGCTTCTTTCATTGACTGAAAAGGCAGTGAGGTGAACAAAAGCATTAATAGATGCACATTACAGGTGCTGGATAAAGATTAGATGGACCTGGACCATTAGCTTCGTTTGCAGGCAGAATAATTTTGTGATTAAAAGAATGATGGTATTGGGGCTAGACCATGGCACAACTGGTTGACTGCACACATTACAATGTGCAAGGACCAGCCACAAGGGAGAAACTTCATGAACACTGAAGCAGTTGTTGCATGCGTCTCTCTCACTCTGTTGCTCTGCGTCTCACCCTACCCTCTCAATTTCTCTCTGTCTTACCAAGTGAGTGAATAAATAAATAAATAAATAGATAAATAAATAAAAATGGTGATACAGTGTTGCCTAGGTTAGGATACCAGCTGTGTACTATCTGTGTGATACTGGAACAATGATTAAACCTGAAGTCTCAGTTTCCTTATCTCTAAGATGGCAGATACTTTCCTGGATTTTAAAAGATCTTTCTTTTACTATTTATGATGTATGAGATTTAGATGAGATGAAGAGAGAGGAAAAGCACAGATGGGGCTAGACAGCAGACCTAAGAGGATACCTACTTTGCCATGTATCCAACAAAGACTCAAGCCTCAGGTTACATCACTTGGCTACTAAGACATTGGGGGTACAGGCATTCTCTCTCTCTTTCTCTATCTTCTATTATCCCACATTACTGGGTGATTAATTGTTTACAGTACAGTTGTTGACACCTAGGTTTCTCTCTTTTTATAAAAATGTCAACCTGAGTGACTTGGTGGTAGTGCAGTGGGTAGAGTGTACACATTACTGCCCACTTGCAGGGGGAAGCTTTGTGAGCAGTGGAGCAGTGTTGCAGGTGTCTTTTTAGCATCCGCTCCCTTTCCACTCTCCCTTTCTATTTCTCTCTGTCTTTATCAAAAGGAAAAGAAAAGGAGGGAAAGAAGGAAGGCAGGCAACTATGAGTTATGAAGTCGTGCAGGCACTGAACCGTAGCAATAACCCTGAGAGAAGAAAAAAAGAGAAAGAAGAGAAGAAAAGTCAGCCTGGAGATATATACAGATATATTCCCACAAACATACCCATCCAAAGAGATATATGTACATTTATGTTCAAAGCAGCACAATTTGTAATAGACCAAACTTAGATGCAACCCAGATGTCCAATGAGAGATGAGTGTCTAAGAAAGTTGTGGTGTATATACACAATGGAATACTACTCAGCTGTTAAAAAACAGTGAAGTCATCTCCTTTGCCTTATCTTGGATGGAGCTTGAAGGAATCAAGTTAAGTGAGATAAGACAGAAAGAGAAGGATGAATGCAAGATGATTTCACTTGTAGGGGGAACTTTAAAAATATGGGTAGAAATGGAAAACACAAGGGGAAACATGGGCTGGGTGTGCTGTATTGCACCAAAGCAAAGGAATTTGGGGAAAGAGGGCTGGAGAGGGCTAGGGGAGTGGACACTGTTGAGGCCTGGTATATGATGGCGGAACAGGAAAAGGACCTAGGTTGGGTGAGAATGTTTTTCAGACACCTATTATGGTGTGAGGGAAGTTGTACTCATGTGTCCACAACTGTACTATAAGCCATTGACCTCTCCTCTTCCATAAAATGACTAAAAAAATTCAGAGTTCACAATTTATAATTACAAGTCATGTGAAAATTAAGACATAAATCACTGCCAAAGAAAATAATTTTAATTTTATTTCTTGATTTTGTGTTTGAAATTAGGGAACAACCACATATAATTTATTTATATGTATGTACATATTGAAAGTCAGTCTGAAATGGTGAAGCTCCAGTGATAGAGAGAGAGAGAGAGAGAGAGAGAGAGAGAGAGAGAGAGAGAGACCAAAGCACCACTCTGATATAAACTTCACTGGACTCAAGCTGGAAAACTCAGGTACACAAGTCTATTGTTCTTCGAGCTCACTTCTTCCTCTAACATGCAAGTCCTCAGCTCTATTGTTGCACCATTTCTTCAGCCCCTCTCCTACCTGTATCTGTTGTGAGAAATAAACAAATGAATATCTATCAAGACCTAGCATACAGGGAGCCCCATGTTAGGGTTCACTTCCTTTACTTTGAAGCACCCTCAGACTATGTATTTTCATTCAAGAGTCTGTTGATCTCAAAGGGGGATATTATTATTGGGAGAGGCCAAGATCGGCAGGATTTGTATTCATTTCATCCAGGAGTGTCAGAAAGATCAGCAACACTCATGCTATTATGGATTCTTTTTTTTAAAGATATTTTTAATATTTATTTATTTATTCCCTTTTGTTGCCCTTGTTGTAGTTATTATTGTTGCTGTTACTGATGTCCTTGTTGTTGGTATCGTTATTGGATAGGACAGAGAGAAATGGAGAGAGGAGGGAAAGATAGAGAGGGGGAGAGAAAATAGACACCTGCAGACATGCTTCACCACTTGTGAAGCGACCCCCCTACAGGTGGGGAGCCAAGGGGCTCAAACCAGGATATTTATGTCAGTCCTTGTGCTTTGCACCATGTGTGCTTAACCCACTGCCCTGCTGCCCAACTCCCGCCATTATGGATTATTATTTTTAAAAATTTATTTATAAAAAGGAAACCTTGACTAAACGGTATGATAAGAGGGGTACAACTTCACACAATTCCCACCACCAGAACTCTGTATCCCATCCTCTTCCCCTGATAGCTTTCCTATTCTTTAACATTCTCAAATATGAACCCAAGGTCATTGTGGGATGCAAAAGCTGGAAGGTCTGGCTTCTGTAATTGCTTCCCTGCTGAACATGGGCTTTGACAGGTCGATCCATACTCCCAGCTTGCCTCTCTCTTTCCCTAGTGGGGCACGGTTCTGGGGAATGGGAGCTCCAGGACACATTGGTGGGTTGTCTGTCTAGGGAAGGCTGGTTGGCATCATGCTAGCATCTGGAACCTGGTGGTTGAAAAGAGAGTTAACATACAAAGCCAAACAAATTATTGAACACTCATGGACCTAAAGGCTGGAATAGTGCAGATGAAGAGTTGGGGGGGAGGGGTCTCTGTTTTGTAGATAGCTAGTAGGCATATTTTAGTTATATTCCAAAGGGCCTGTGGCTATACTAGTGTTTTTTTCTTTTTTCTTTTCTTTCTTTCTTTCTTTTTTTTTTTTTTGTCTGTGCCTGAAATCTGATATGCAGGTGGATCCAAGTTATTGTCTGGGGAGATGATGTCATGGCTGGAAAAAGGACCAGAAACCTGGATCAGGGAAGAGAGTAGTTCCCTAATATGGGAATGGTGTATACATATTGTCGACTGTAAACCCCATCTATTTGATGTGATCTGGGGCCCATATTCAGCTTAGGAGCCTATGTGACCTCTGCATCCCTATAGATCTGAGCTCACATTCTGTGGTCATGAGTAGGAACATTACAAGCTGCCCCAATATCAGGACCCATCTTCCTCGGGTGTAGCATAGAGTATGTTGTCCAGCCTCCCATCGGAGGATGGAACATTCTCTACCACTGTTGATCCAAGTTGAGGGCAAGGTCCTATGGGGGCCCCCAAAAGGGTCTATTGTGTTGTTCCTGATAGAGATGACTGGTAACAATGGAGAGTGTCAGGCTAGCATCACCGGAGAGAGAAGAGACCAAGAACTCGTGGTGGAGAGGGAACACAAATCTTTATTCATGGGGACACCCCAGAGTCGGGTATGAGTACAGCTGGTTTAGGCCATGTGGAGCTAGCAAAATGGCTACCTCCTGCTATGCATGCCAGCACTTTTCCAGGTCAGGACGTGGAAGAGAAAAAGAGAGAGCGGAAACAGAAGTGACTTTTATAGGACAGTTCTGGAAGTGGCAAGTCAGGATGGAATTGGGCAGGAAAGGGGATGGAGAAAACAAGGCACTCTGGGAAGGTAGAAAGCTTCCGTAGCAACAGTTGCTAGGGTTTTAGCTGGCAGGAATGGGCGATACCCTGAGGGGGTAATATGGCGGCAGAGGAGTCATTTTTAAAACAAAGCAGAAGATCGATATGTAAATAATAATACTCGCATGGAAATATGGTGGTTTGTGGGTCCTGCCTAAGTCAACCACATCTGTACAATATCCCAACAGGAGAGAGGGATTTATTTGTGGTCTAGGCCCATCAAGTCTGTTTGGGAATCTCAGGACTCCCCGATTAGGGCCTCAGCTGATGAGGTGGCCTGACAGTGACTAAAGAGTCATTGTTAAAGTATGCCAGTTTCTTGCCCTTATTCAGCTTTTGCAGTCCTTGCTTAGATAAGGTTAGCTTTGGAGTGAGCGAGAGAACTATAATAGGAAGTAGGTGAGGAGGGTATCTAAGTCTAAGTAGATACTATTTCATTATGAACTTTATACTGACTCACTACAGACTATTATGTATTTTTGTTTTCAGGTATATATTTTGCCCTAATTTATGGATACATGTAAACATATGCTCTATCTTACCCTATATCTAGGTTTTGGGACTTTGTTAGAAAGTGAACCTCTTGGAATGGAATTAGAGAATACTATGAAAGGAAAGGTCTCACCCGAGTAATGAGAGTGAAGGATTGACATTCCATGCCTGAGGTCTCTGGACACAGTCTGAAGTGAAGCATGCTGAGGTGGTACTCACAGCGTTGATAAGGTTGGGATCAGCAGATGCAATATCATTTGGTATGAATTGAGAGAAGCATGAAGAAAAGTGAGCCCCTACCCTAGAGGTTCTAGGACTGGGGGAAATATAGGCTCTATAGAAGAAGTGGGAGGTTTCTGCTGTCTTAGGATTTAAGAAGACAATAGATAGTTATTGGTATAATCATATTATTGGGAAATTGGGCTAACTTTGAAATATCACTTTGTTAGGATTTGCTGTATCATACACAACATCACCATAATATTTGTCTATAGCTGTGCGACTGGTTGCTTCTGTTTTTCCTGGTCTAAGCTTTTAAGAGAGTCAACATATCAAAGACTCAGCCTATGTATTAAAAAGACTCAGTCTGTGATTTAAAAAGTTTGAGACTTTCAATCAATTTTCCCCTCTCATATTAATTAAATAGTGATTTATATGACTACAAATTAATAGGAGTGTACATAAACACCATTCCCACTACCAAAAGACTGTGTCCCATCCCATCTCCATCCCTTCCCCTCCACCGCGCCCCATGAAGCTGAACATCCACCCTCACCCTCAACCCAGGGTTTTTACTTTGGTTCCCAACTCCAGCCATTATGGATTCTAACCCAAGTCTGTGAATATGGATCATGGCTGCCTTCATTAAAGTCTGCAAAGGGAGCTGCAGAATGGGACTCTAGTGGGGACAGGAAGAGGAAGAGGCAGCTGCTGTGAGGGCCTCTCTCTGAAGATACTCCCTGTCACTGGCCAGTTCCAACACCAGCAGCCCTTTGATATTCTAGGCAGCTGCCTGACAGTGCACTCTGGGGCCCACGGGTTTCACTAACAGGCACAAACACAGTTACCTTGTGAAAAGGACCAGCCAGGCTTGTCTTTGGCTGCTGTAGAAGGTAGATGGTCTCCGGGTCATGTCCACTAACTTGGGCATTGAGCTTTGCCCGCAGCTTCATGACAACCCAACAACTGTGCCATGCACACTTTCTAAGCAGTGTGCCTGCTTATTTCTCAGAGGGGACTTGCAGAAGCCTTTGGTTCTAAAGGAGTCTCTATTTCCTAGCTACCAGGCAGCAAGACCCAGTGTTTGAACTCCTACTGGATGCAATAGGAGTCAGTTGTGATCATCCCATTCATTTTTCTTCATTTTATCCCCTTTCTCTTTTTGATAAAGGTAGAGCTAAATTGAGGGAAGAGGAGGAGATAGAGAAGGAGAGAGACAAAGGAGACATCTGCAGCTCATTGTTCATGAAGCTTCCCCCTGCAGCTGGGCACTGGGCATTCTTATTCTCTTATTCTTATTCATAGTAGTCTTCCTTTAAACCACACACAGGTTCCCTGACCTCTGTCACTCTGGCCAGTTCTTGAAATGTGAGAGGAGGTATGATGTGGCATGGGGGAGGGGGGGCGGAGAGGGGATCATGGGACTGGGAATCAGGAGACCTTTTTTTTTTTTTGTTCTAGCTCATTAGTTGTGTGACCTTGAGAAAGTCTTCCCCTTCCCCCTCAACTCCTGGTTCATGTGTGTATTTCAAATTCTTGTGTTAGAGAGGGGTCTTTTGTGGGGACCTAGGGCTTTGGGTATAGACTTCTTCATAAGCTTTTTCAGGGACTTTGGATCTTGAATTCTGGAGGCAATGAAACACTGTACATAAGTATCAGAACTATTTCCCAATCTACCATAAGCCAGAGCTCATATGAAAAGATCAGTTCTTTCTTAATTTTTTTTATTCAGATAGGACATATAACATATAATTCAGATAGGACATATAAGATAGGACATACATGACATATATATACATATATATATATATATATCATATAACATTTGACATATAACCCTATATCAGTTTCAGGTACACACCATAGTGATTTGCTATTTGCTCATATTGAACAATGATCATCACAGTAAATCAAGTTGCCATTTAGATTTGGTGCTAATATGTTTTTTGTGATGAGGAATTTTGAGGTTTACTTTTGGGGGGCTGGACACTGGCACACCCAGTTGAGCACACACAACACCATGCACAAGGACCCAGGTTCTAGCCCTCGTTCCCCACATGAGGTGGGGGGGAGGACTGCAGATGTCTATCCTCTCTCACTCTCAATCTCTTATTACTATTTTTTTTTTGCCAGAGCACTGCTTGGCTCTGGCTTATGGTGGCTTGGGGGATTGGACCTGGGACCTGAGAACCTCAGGCATGAGAGTCTCTTTGGGTAACCATTATGCTATCTCCCTCACCCACCTCCTTGCAGTCTCCACCTTACTTTTCAATTTCTCTCTGTTGTATAAAATTTAAAAAAAAGAAAGAAAAGAAAAGAAAAGAAAAAAATGGCCTCCAGAAGCCATGAATTCATAGTTCTAGCACTAATCCCCAGCAATAACCCTGGCAAAAAAATAATTTCTTTTAAAAAAATATTTATTTATTTATTCCCTTTTGTTGCCCTTGTTGAAAAATTATTTTATTATCAGCTGTCGGGCTTTTCCCCAATCAACTAAGAACAGCAAGGAGGATCACCTGAGAACACAAGAACAGAGGACTAGGATTACTCTGGAGCCTTCCAAGACACAGGTGAGTGCATGTGGCTCATGGACAGAGAGGGACTTAAGGAGAGTTTCCTGGGGCTAAAAGCCTGTACTTACTCAGGAACAGCTGGTACCAGTCCAGCAGACTGCCAGTTCACGTACCACCTTTGGTCTGAGTTTTATCAACAAAAAGAATGATGAAGGGAGGAGAAGATCACGTAAACCTCATGAATTTACAATTGTGGGTCTCCATTGCTGTTGCCCCTCAGGGGCTGGAATAGCAGCAGGGAAGCCCCACACTGACATGGCAGGGAATGGAGTAGGGGTGCAGGGGGGCAGAGAATTGGCCCAGTGACTCAGGAGAAAATCTATACTCCCTGTGGTCCTGAGGTGTGGCTATATAGTAGGAGCCTTTTCACAATTTTTCTCCTGATAAATTAGGAAAAAGAGTGAATAATATCACAACAGACACCACAGAAATACAATGTGTCATGCAAGGCTTCTATGAACAACTATATACCACCAAGTTAGAAAACCTGGAAGAAATGGACAGATTCCTAGATAACTACAAATTTTGAAAATTAAAGAGAAACAAGAAAATATGAAAGGTTAATCATGACCAAAGAAATTGAAATGGTTATTAAGAACTTTTCCAACAATAAAAGACCTCACCAGATGGTTTTACAAATGAATTCTACAAAACCTTCAAGGAAGAGTTAATACCTCTATTTTTAAAGCTGTTCCAAAAGATTAAAAACACAAGAATACTCCCTTCCAGCTTCTGTGAAATCAACATCACTCTGGTAGCCCTTAGAGATCTTTGGTCCATACTCCCAAAGGGATAAAGAATAGGGAATCTTCCATTGGAGGGGATGGGTTATGACAGGCTGCTGGTAGTAATTGTATGATTTGTACCCCTCTTATTCGACAGTCTTGTCTATCATTATTAAATCAATAATAATATAATAATAAATAAAAAAGAAATTGGAAAATAGCAGAACTTGAACTGTATTTGGTGTATTGCACCGAAGTAAAGGACTCCACGGTGGGGTGTGGGGTGTGGGGGGTGGGGGGTGGGGGGAGGGTTCGGGCCCTGGAACATGATGTCAGAGGACCTAGAGGGGGTGGAATTGTTAAGTGGAAAACTGAGAAATATTATATATATACAAACTACTGTATTTTATTGTTGAATATAAACCATTAATGCCCCCAATTTAAAAAATATATAGTACATTAGTTGCAGTCACTGTGACCCACTTTTCTTACATCCCCAAGACTTATTGATTTTTTAAAAAAATATTTATTTATTCCCTTTTGTTGCCCTTGTTGTTTTATTGTTGTAGTTATTATTGTTGTTTTTACTTATGTCATTGCTGTTGGATAGGACAGAGAGAAATGGAGAGAGGAGGGGAAGACAGAGAAGGGGAGAGAAAGACAGACACCTGCAGACCTGCTTCACCGCCTGTGAAGCGACCCCCCTGCATGGGGAGCCAGGGGCTCCAACCGAAATCCTTACACTGTCCTTGTGCTTTGCACCACGTGCGCTTAACCCACTGTGCTACCGCCAGACTCCCGACTTATTGATTTTATAATTGGACTTTTGTACCTTTTAACCTTCTGAAACCCAATTTAGGCCTCACTCCCAACCCCTGGAAATCACCTATCTATTCTCTCTATCCATACCCTTGGTTTTTGTTTGCTTTTAGATTCCTCCTGTAAGGGAGGTTATATGATATTTGCTTTTCTCTGCCTGACAAATAATCAACTCTTATGCAGAATAGGAAGCCTGTCCTTGAAACTTCCATCCTCTCTGGCTTTTTAGCCTTTTTATTTTTTTTTCCTGGGGGGGGGTTGTTGCAAAATCCTCACTTGGGACTATATTCAGAATATTCCAGCAGCTCTTGATGATTAATTTTGTCAAGGCAAAGCAAGAGAGTGAAAAGATTATAGCACTGAAGCTTCCTTCAGTGCTGCAGTCTGGGCTGGAGCCTAGGTCATACACAAGACAAAGCAGTGCTTTATCCAAGTGAGCTGTTTTGCTTGCTCCCCCGCCACACACACACACACACACACACACACACACACACACACACACACACACACACACACACACACAACAAAGATTGTATTTTTTTAACTAGGAGGTTAAATCTCTCTTTTTAAAATTTTTTTTAAAATTTTTTATTTAAGAAAGGATTAGTGAACAAAAGCATAAGGTAGGAGGGGTACAACTCCACACAATTCCCAACACCCAATCCCCACAACCCACCCCCTCCCATGGTAGCTTTCCCATTCTCTATCCCTCTGGGAGCATGGACCCAGGGTCGTTGAGGGTTGCAGAAGGTAGAAGGTCTGGCTTCTGTAATTGCTTCTCCGCTGAACATGGGAGTTGACTGGTCGGTCCATACCCCCAGTCTGCCTCTCTCTTACCCTAGTAGGGTGTGACTCTGGGGAAGCTGAGCTCCAGGACACATTGGTGGGGTCTTCAATCCAGGGAAGCCTAGCCAGCATCCTGGTGGCATCTGGAACCTGGTGATTGAAAAGAGAGTTAACATATGAAGCCAAACAATTTGTTGAGCAATCATGGATCCCAAGCTTGGAATAGTGGAGAGGAAGTGTTAGGGAGGTACTCACTGCAAACTCTAGTGTAGTCCTGCTTTCAGGTATATATTTTGCAGTAGTTTATGGATACGTGTGCACATAAGCTCTCTCTCACAGAAACTGGTGTATATCTAGGTTATGGGACTTTGTTAGAAAGTGAACTACCTGAGATGAAATTAGAGTGTACTATTAAAGGAAAGGTCTCACCTGAGTAATGAAGCTGAAGGGTTGTCATTCCACACGTGAAGTCTCTGGATACATTCTGAGGTGAAGCATGTTGAGGTAGCAATCGTTGCTTTGGTTAGGTTGTGATCGGCAGATGCAATGTTATTTGGTTTGGATTGGGAGATGCATACGGGAAAGTGGGCCCTATCCAAGGGTTCCAGGACTGGGGGAAGTAGGGGCTCTATAGTGAAGATGTGAGGTTCCTGCTGTCTTAGGGTTCAAAAAGACAATCAATAGTTAATATTATCATCACATTATTTGTTAATTGGGTTAACTTTGAAAAGTCCCTTTGTTAAGGTTTGCTGGACAGTACCCAGTATCTTGTATATAGCTGTGGTATTGGAAGCTTCTAATCTACTTGGTCTAGGCTTTTGAGAGAGTCCGCATATCAAATACGTAGCCTACATATTAAAAAGATTCAGTTTGTCTTTTGAGAAACTTTGAGACATACAATTTATTTCCCCCTCTCATATTAATTAACTACTGATTTATATGTCTACATTTTGCTAGGAGTGTACATAAACACCATTCCCACAACCAAAGGACTGTGACCCATCCCTCCCGCCCACTCCCACCCCCCACTGGCCCAGGAAGCTACATGCCTACCCCTCACCACTGGGTTTTTACTTTGGTGCCCTAACTTTTTAAAATTTTTATTATTATCTTTATTTATTGGATAGAGACAGGCAGAAAATAAAGATGGAAGGGGGTGATAAAGAGGGCGAGAGAAAGAGAGACACCTGTAGCATTGCTTCACCACTCACAAAGCTTTTCCCCTATAAGTGGGGACTAACTGTGGGTCCTTGTGCATTGCAACATGTGTGCTCAACCACCTGGCCCCCAAGGATTTATTCTAAGCCCCACTTTGTTGTTTTGTGTGAAGTATCTGCCCTCCTGGACTAGCTAATCAGATCTCTTTCTCCCATTTTATCTATGTCCATTGTCAGGCACCTAGTTTGAGAAATACTCTCTTGATTGCAACTGGATTCACTCAACTTATTCCCCCTGAAGTAAAGCATAACATCACACCAGGGATTTGCCCTAGATTGCAGGGCACTGATGCTTGGATATTGTATGATCTGTGAATGGTGTTAACAATATCCAAACGACAAATGGCTCTCGGTAGAAAAAAGGCTCCCCACCCCTGATATAGATGAAAGAAAAAAAATGGCTGTCAGGAGTAGTGGAAGTATTAAGGTGTTGAGGGCTGGGCCCACTGCCCAGGAAGTCCAGGCCATTGTTTCCATGAGAGTCTGAGCATGTTGACCCCAGATCCTCCCCCCTATGAGTTGAGATATGGTAGGTCCCTCCTGACCTCTGGAATTTGTGGCTGAGACCCCCGGACATGGGCACCTCTCTACACATGCCACCCTTCCTCCCTTTTTAAACAGAAACCATAGATTACTGTGTATGCCTAACTTGGAAACCACCAGAAAACATCCTGATTGCTCAGCTGCCTCCCTTCCCACCTGCCCTAAAGTGCCTGCAATCTACCTCCAGAAAAATATACACTGTGAAACTTGTGATCAAACCTTGTATGGCACCCTTTTACTTGTGATCAAATAATTTGTAGGTCAAAATGTGACTATGCATTGCGTTGCTCTGTTTTTGGGTTAATAATGACCTCAACCTTCCCCCCAGCAATGGGTATATTTGCCTACCTTTTCCCCCAATAAATGAGTTGTCTCACTGAGGCTCTCCCAGAGATGACTGCTTGTCTCTGAGCACATTGCCTCCCACCACGCAGAGCCACCCCAGGAGTCCCAGGGGGCCGCTCTGACCCTCGCTTCCACTGGCCAGCGGGGCGGGGGACCCAGAGTGACAGCCCACATTAAGGTACTGATACTCAGCAACAATGAGAGAGAGAGAGAGAGAGAGAGAGAGAGAGAGAGAGAGAGTTGGGTTGAACACAGGAATAACTCAGATAGGATTATGAGTGCATACCAGGGAGGTGAATTCTCTAGATTCCACATATTAGTGAAACCATCTGATAGTAGTCTTTCATATTTTTCACTAAGCACAACCACCTCAGATCCATCCAATTTATTCCAAAGGACACAATGTTATGTATGACTTTTCTCCCTTCCTTCCTTCCTTCCTTCCTTCCTTCCTTCCTTCCTTCCTTCCTTCCTTTGTAGAGTATTATTTCATTGAGTATATATCCCATAATAATTTCTTCTCCTCCTCCTCCTCCTTCTTATTAACCAGTTCACTTCTTAGCTTTAGTTTTTGGTGGTGAGGGGGACTGAACCTGAGGCTTTGGAGCCTCAGGTATGAGAGTCTCTTTGCATAACAACTATGCTCTATACCCCTGGCCATCCCATAGCTTCTTTCTTCAGTCATCTGTCAGTGGGCATTTAGGATGCTTCCATTCTTCGGCTACTGTGAAGAATACCTGTAATCTTATAGTCTTTTAAACCACTACTAATCACAAATAAAAAATGGCTTGACAAAAAAAGGGGGAAGGAGAGGTCGATAACCACCTCAAGATGTGTGTTGTTAGAAGGCTAGGCCTCAGTAAGCTTTAGTACCAATTGGTTTTACCTGGGGGATAGGAGGGGGGTGGTTTCAGAGTTATTTGTGGATAGTAGCCAATTTTGTGATTCTCTCTCCAATTCTTCATGTTTCTTGGCAGCTTGACATTGGCCATGATGGAAGTATTTTCACTATAGAAACCAGCAAAACACTACAAATTAGGGTGTGTGTATTTTTCCCCAATCTTCTTTTTTTCTTTCTCTTGTTCAGATTGAATCATCTCTTCTGATTGCTCCTTAAATTCATTGGCTTTGTCATCTCTAGTCTTCTTTTGATTCCACAGAGTAAGATTGGTTATTGTATTTTTTTTAATGTTAAAACTTACCTCTTTTTTTTTCTTTAAGTCTACTTCTGGAACTTTCTGTTTTTCCCGTTATTTCAAGAATGTTCATGACTGCTTAGAGGAGCATTTTTATTACAGCTATTTTAAAGTTGTCAGATAATTGCAACATCTGTGTCATTTTGACACTGGCGTCTATTGATTGTCTAGTCTCATGTGAATTGAGTTTCTTTTTCTCTGGTTCTTTTGCAAGTGGAATAGTTTTTTTGGATTGTATCCTAGATCTGCCTGCCTATTCTGTATTCTAAAGACTCTGGGTTTTGTTGAAGTCCTATGAAAGCTGTTAATATTTTAGCAAGTCACCAACCTGGTGAGGTGAGAAGCCAAATTTCCAGCCCACCTCTGTGTTAGTTTGCAGTTCCAATGTCATTTCTGGGCCGGGTGGTGGTGTACCCTGTAGAGGACATATGCAACCAATTTCATTTCAGTTCTGCTTCTGGTGCTTTTACTTTACTCTTTAGTTAACTTCCCATGCGTGTGCCATCCCATGGTCAGTGCTGGAATTAGGCCTTGCTTGCTTATGGGGGTTTGTTTTTGAAAGATTTCTGACCTGGCCATTAGCTGCAGGCTGGTTCAGATCATAGCCTCACAGGGGATCTCAATTTGGGACTGAGCTCAGTAGTTAAACAACCAAATGAGGTCACTTTCCTGAGCTCCCCCTTTTCTGTAATCTCCTCAGTGTTTTATGACCCTCTGAGGTCCTGTTTATCTAGACTTCCAAGGAGAAAGCAGGGGCCTTCATTCCTCCACCCTTGATGCACTCCTGATCCTATGTCAACTTCCACAGCCAAAGTGGAAGGACAGAGAAAAACAAAAGCACAGCAGTAGAGGTCTGCCCCACCCTCTTGGGCTCCTGACATCACTGGTTGCAAAGGAAGCCTTTGGTCCCTGAAGACTCCTTCATCACCACTGCCATAGCCTAGACTCTGAGAGAGCTGAAAAGAGAACATCCTCAACTACTAGGAATCTCTTTTCCCAGTTCTTGAGCCCAGACTAGATAATGTCTTCTGAAACACCGACAAAACCACAGGATAAGAGGGGTAAAACCCCACTGTTGTTAAAGTTCGGGGGGCTCCAGCAGGCCGGGCTAGCTTCGCGGTGATGAACAGAGACTCAGGGACTCACGGCTGGCTGGGAAGCTGTATATCTTTATTCATGAGCGGGCAAACGTGCTTTCCTGTCTTTCTCCTCTGGCGGCAGAGAGAAACCCTTAACATTGGGCGCCGGCTCCCTCCACGCTGCTCGGCCGCTGGGAGCAGGGCAGCAGACATGGCAGGGCCATGGGGCAGGGCTGCAGCAGCCTATCCTGGCCACCACCCTGGGGCACCTCAGCCCACGCCTTCTGCACGGCTGGCCCGCCCGCCCTCATGCTATGAAGTCTGGACAGATCCCGGACCACCTGGAGACCGTGGGCTCCCTGCCAAAACTGGGCCCCCTGTCCGAGATCTCCAGCTTGGGTCTGAAGACAGACAAGCTAGAATATGCAGAGATTCGTGCAGAGATCGCAACCTACAATTCCTAGAAGTGGAGCTACGCGGGAGGCCACCTCCAGATGGTGACCCCCCAACAACAACTAAGACAGTACAGATCTAAATTTGTGTTTAAAATGACATGTCTTCGTAACAAAGGTTTCTCTCCTTGTGTATTAAAGACCATGTTTACATGTGTGTTTAAAGTTTGGTAACATTAACTTTAAGGTTAAAAATGTAACTTTAAGGCTAAATCCTTACTAGGCAGAGTTAAATGAAAAAGGTTTTCAACGTAATTCTCGTAAAGATAAAATTAACTTACATTTAAAGTCTGAGATAAAAATTAGTTAAAAATCAATATTTTAACTAAGTTAGTCTAAAAAAAACCTGCGCACACCTAGGGTGTGTCTCCATCTTAAATGGGTGTAACAAAAGGTTAAATAGACTTGTTGATATGTAAAACTCTCAATTACCTTCTCTATTAGAAATGGTAGATTACACAATGGCTATGCTAATGATTCTTATGCCTGAGGTTTTCTTTCCTTGATTCTTATGTCTACCTTTTCACATTCTATTGTTTAAACTTTAAACAACCTTAAAATCATTCTAAAAAAGACTTCCAATTGTGATAGCTATCAATTGTGGTAAACTTCTAACCTGCTACAAGTTTTGTTTCATAAGTAAGTAAATTGCAGCTGTCAAGTTCTCTACAGAAAAGCAGAATTCTGATGGCTGACATTCCCCATCGAGACAGACGTACAACAATTCACCCCTTGGCAATTCTTTGGTGGACATCTGCTTTGGACTTCTATCGGACCACTGGTACACCTCGGACACTTTGCACAAAACTAGCAGCTTCCCTTATGCTGCTGGGTTTCTCACAGACTGACTGCAGCCATGCCTTGGGACTCTAGGCCTCACCCTCCCCCCATACTAGAAAATGCCCGTCGAGGCAAGTACGCCCCCTAGAGGCAGGAAATGTTTTTTTAAGCTGATAAAGTTTTGCCCAGAGGCAAAAAATGCCCCCCTCAGGCCTTCCCTTGGCAGCACACTGGTTCTTGTTACTCGCTTACATGTTTCTCCATGTTTGTGCCAGTTTCTTTTTTGAAAATGCCTGTACGATATAGGTTTCTGTTCACCCCACACCCCTGATACTGTAGTCATTTAGTTAAAAAGAAAAGGGGGAATTGTTGTATGCTTTACATTGGTTTGGTCTAGCTCTCCCCCCGCCAGAAAAATTGGTTTGGCCCCTGCTAGTTTCGTGGGCCGCTTGTCCCTGCCCCAAGGGAACCCCTACAGAGTTCCAGAGTTCTTGGTGCCACCGCGTGAGGAGAAGGAGGCAGGAGAATTCTGTGTGGTGGTTAGTTTAAGGGTCTCTCTCTGCCGCCAGAGGAGAAAGACAGGAGAGCACATGTTTGCCCGCTCGTGAATAAAGATATACAGCTTCCCAGCCCAGCCATGAGTCCCCGAGTCTCTCTACCGCCGGGACACTGGCCCGGCCAGCTGGAGCCCCCAAAACTTTAACAACACCCCATACACTTCCCACCACCAGAACTCCGTATCCCATCCCCTCCCCTGATAGCTTTCCTATTCTTTATCCCTCTGGGAATATGGACCCAAGGTCATTGTGGGATGCAAAAGGTGGAAGGGCTGGCTTCTGTCATTGCTTCCTCGCTGAACATGGGCATTGACAGGTCAATACATACTCCTGGCCTGCCTCTGTCTCTTCCTAGTGGGGTGTGGTTCTGGGGAATCGGAGCTCCAGGACACATTGGTGGGGTTGACTGTCAAGGGAAGTCTGGTTTACATCATGTTAGCATCTGGAACCTGGTGGCTGAAAAGAGAGTTAACATACAAAGCCAAACAAATTGGTGACTAATCATGAACCTAAAGGGTGGAATAATGCAGATGAAGAGTTGCGGGGGGGGGTCTTCATTTTGTAGATAGCTAATAGGCATATTTTAGTTATATTCCAAATAGCCCATGACTAACCTATTTTTTTCTTTCCTTGATCCTGAAATCTGATACGTAGGTGGATCCAAGTTATTGTCTGGGGAGATGATGTCATGGCTGGGAAAAGGACCAGAAAGCTGGATCAGGGAAGAGAGTAGCTCCCAAATATGGGAAAGGGGTATAAATATTGCTGACTGTAAACCCCATCGACTGGATGTGATCTGGGGCCCATATTCAGCTTAGCAGCCTATGTGACCTTTGCATCCCTTTAGATCTGAGCCCACATTCTGTGGTCATGTGTAGGAACGTTCCAAGCTGCCCCAACATCAGGACCCATCTTCCTCAGGTGAAACAGAGTATGTTGTACAGCCTCCCTTTGGAGGATGGAACATTCTCTACTGTTGTTGATCCAGAATCCTTGTGTTTCTAACTTATCTCACTAAAAATGATTTCTTCAAGCTCCATCCAAGATGGGATGAAGAAGGTAAATTCACCAACTTTTTCTTTTTTTTATTTGCATCTTTGAATTGCTACTCTGAGGAACCAGGTGGTAGTGCACCTGGTTGAGTGCACATGTTACATTGCACAAGAACCTGGGTTTGAGCCCCCTTCCCTACCTGCAGAGGGGAAGTTTCATGAGTGGTGAAGCAGGGATACAGGTGTCTCTCTGTGTCTTTCCCTCTCTATCACCCCCTTCCCTCTCAATTTTTGGCTGTTTGTATCCAATAAATAAATAAAGATAAAAACTTAAAAAACTTAAAAAATTAAATAGCTGCTCTGTAATTTCTTCTTTAAAAATATTTGTTTATTTATTCCCTTTTGTTGCCCTCATTGTTTTATTATTGTAGTTATTCTTGTTGTCATTGTTGTTGGATAGGACAGAGAGAAATGGAGAGAGGAGGTGAAGATAGAGAGGGGGGAGAAAGATAGACACCTGCAAACTGCTTCACCGCTTGTGAAGCGACTCCCCTGCAGGTGGGGAGCCGGGGGCTCGAACCGCGATCCTTATGCTGGCCCTTGCACTTTGCACCACGTGCACTTAACCTGTTGCACTACTGCCTGACTCCTACTGCTCTGTAATTTCTTTACAGGTTTTGGATCTGCATGTAGTGGGAGATGTGAGGTGGGGTGTCTTTGCTCCATTTTGCTTAGAGCTGGAGTCCCTTCTTTTTCCTCTGGAGATGCAATAGTGAAACATTTGTCAGCACACTACTGGCTAATTGTGCCCAGTATCACTATAAGCAAGGAGGCTACTGATGTAGTCTTTCCTGTTACTTTTGGGCTAGCCTATCATTCTCTCTCTCTCTCTCTGTCTATCTCTCTCCATCTCTCTCTTCCTTTCTGACTTCTCTGTGTCTAAGAAGAAAGAGTGAGAAAGAGAGGGAGAGAGAAAAAGAGGATAGGGAGAGAGAGAGGGAGAGGGAGAGGGAGAGAACACAGCACTGAAGTCAGAAACCAGCATTGCTCTGGTCTTTCTCTCTATCTCTCTCTCACGAAAATAAAATAAAATATATTTTTTAAAAAAACTTGGCTAGGAAGGTGCTTGGCACATGAGGTTAAGTAGTGACATCAACAATAGGAAGCTAAAAGTGGGAGAGATAGCATCAAGGTTCTGCAAAAGACTTTAATGCCTGAGGCTCTGAGTGCCCAAGTTTAGTCGTCAGCACCACCATAAGCCAGAGTTGAACAGCTCTGGTCTCTCTATCTGTCATTAAAATAAATATTTAAAAAATCTACTTCCAGAAGTTGGGCGGTAAAGCAGCGGGTTAAATGCACATGGTGCAAAGCACAAGGACCAGAGTAAGGATCCCGGTTCGAGCCCCCGGCTCTCCACCTGCAGGGGAGTCGCTTCACAAGTAGTGAAGCAGGTCTGCAGGTGTCTATCTTTCTCTCCCCATCTCTGTCTTCCCCTCCTCTCTCCATCATTTCTCTCTGTCTTATCCAACAACGAAGACAGACAACATTAATAACTATGACAATAAAACAAGGGCAACAAAAAGGGAAAATATATAAATATTAAACAAAATTTTAAAAATCTTCCTTTTAAAAGCTTCTTTCTTTCTTTCCTTCTTCCTTCCTTTCTTCCTTCCCCTCCCCTCCCTTTTCCTTCCTTCCTTGCTTCCTTCCTTCCTTTCTTCCTTCCCCTCCCCTCCCTTTTCCTTCCTTCCTATCTTCCTTCTTTCATAAGACAGAGAAATTGAGAGAGGAAGATAGCCAGAGAGTGAGAGAGAAAAACACTTTCAGCACTGTCTCACTGCCCATAAAGCTTCCTCCACCCCACTCCTATAGCTGAGGACTGGGGTTTGAACTGGGGTCCTTCCCCATGGTAACATGTGTGCCACCACTCTAAAAAGATGTATTTTCAAGGGCTTGGCAACGCTTATTGGACTTCAGTGAAAATAAATGAATGTGGACACAACTTGTCACTTTCTGCTCCAGGCTCTAGTCCCCTGTTTCCTTCATGTTAACGGTTGGTGACTTTCTGACCGGCATGCCCTTCCTGTGAGATGGGTTCACCTGACTCTCCATGGGGGCAGCTCAGACATTTTTTCTGTTGCACATGGTTGGAATTAAGGGAAGTGGTTTTGCTGATAACATTTGTTGGTGGTTTGTCTTGATGTCCCCTTTCCTGAGCTACAAGTGGCCTCTCATTTTTTCCCTTTTTGGTTATCTCATCATATATATTTTTTGGTACTGTTGTTTGGCCTTGAATGTTTCTCTGTCCTCTAGAGAGGAATGGGACTTCTGTTTTAGAGTTTGAACCAAGATGGTTTCCTTCTTTTCTTCCTTCCTTCCTTCCTGCCTGCCTTCTTCTTTCTTTCTTTCTTTCTTTCTTTCTTTCTTTCTTTCTTTCTTTCTTTCTTTTCTTCCTTCCTTCCTTCCCTTCCTCCTCCCTCTTTTCCTCCATCCCTTCTTTCTTTCCATCTCTTGTACTACTCCTCCTCCCTCCCTCTTCTCTTTCTTTCTTTCTTTCTTTCTTTCTTTCTTTCTCTCTATCTCTATTTTTTCTTTCTTCCCTTCTTTCTCTGAATACATGATACTCAGATTGACAGCCCCCTTCAAGATGATATTATATCTGACACTGTTCCACAAGTCTGCTTCCTTTCAGGAGACAGCTTGACATTGGGATGGAACTCTGCACTGCTCTCAGGTCCTGGATCTTCTCTTCATTTCTGTCAAGCTGTCAGACAAATCATAGTACTGTCCTAGGTCTGAATTTCTGTTACCTGAAAACCCTGAAGTGGGAGTCAGGTGGTGGCATATTCAGTTGAGTGCACACATTACCATGTACAAGGATCCAGGTTCAAACTTCTGGCCCCCAACTGAAGGGTAGATGCTTCCTTCACAAGTAGTGAAGCAGGGCTACAGCTCACTCTCTTTCCCTCTCTGTTTCTCTCTATTCTATCAAGATGCACACACACACACACACACACACACACACACACACACACACACACACACACCAAAAGCTACAACAGCAGACAGAGGTAAGCTAAGCCACTCCTAAGGGCACTAGCACCACAGAGGAAAGTCTCAATGGTTTGCAAGAGAGCATATGGATTCCCCTCAGCCCCCCATGGGGAAAACAGAGATTTAAATGCCTGCCCTCTCTCACTCCTCTTTGCTCTTCCTCCCAAAGGCTGGGGCAGCAGCTCTGGAATCATGAGATCTCTGTGAAATGTGGAAGCATGAACACAGCCAACTTTGGCCACCGAACTTCAAACTTGGGGAGAGGGTTGTCATGGAAGGGTCTGGGTTAAAACAGGTGCAGGGAAATTGCTCAAGTGGCCGATGCTATGCTTGAGGACCCCTTGTAGGAGAGAAAAAGAATCTAGCCATTTAACCTCGAGGTCTATTTTTCCTCATTTCTTAAAGGAGGGTTATAATATTTATTCTGCTTAGTGCTCAGGGCAACTCTGAGGAGTAAATGTTATAAAGACTGTGAATGGAGACCTTAGCAGCATGCCCAAGAAATAGGCCCCCGGGGATGCACCTGACTGAGTGCACATATTACCATGTGCAAGGGTCCAGGTTCAAGCCCACCTGTAAGAAAGAAGCTTCAGGAGAGGTGAAACATTGCTACAGGTGGCCCCCTCCCTCTCTATCTGCCCTTTCCCTCTCAATTTCACTCTGTACTATCAAATAAAAAATAATTAGGGGGCTGAGTGGTGGCACATCTGGCTGAGCACATACATTAACTACAGTGCTTAAGAATCTAGGTTCAAGTCCCCAGTCCCCAACTGCTTCAAGAATGGTGAAACAGTGCTGCAGGTGCTCTTCCTATCTCTATGCCCCCCCATCAGTCTCTCTGTCTCTATCCAAAATAAACAAATTAAGAAATATTTTTAAAATAAAAAAGGAAAATAAGGTTTCCAGGAGTGGTGGATTTGCCCTGCAGTCACTGAGCCCTAGTGATAACCCTGGTGGCAAAAAGAAAACAACAAAAAAAAAAAAAGAAAGAAAGAAAGAAAGAAAGAAAGAAAGAAAGAAAGAAGACCCCCTTTGGGGGAAAAACTGCCCCATTCATTGGCCTCTAAACTCTGGACACCAAAATTTGAAGTGAATTTGACAGGTAGACTCCACACAGTCTATCCTACAGTACTTGAAGACAACAAAGGGACAGTAAAAATGACTCAGAGTAGGCGAGGATTACACAGAATTTACTGTTGTTTAAACTGAAGTACAGTTCTGTACATCAGGCCACAGACCGTGTATTGTTTGCATCTCATGTTGATTCCCTTTTTCTTCTTCACTGAGGAATGGGGTGGGGGAGGACATTCAGTTTTGTGTTGTTTAGACATTATGAATGTTCTAGTTTATTCTGGACTTCTGTGCTTTTTTTCTCTTTGCTCAAGTCCTCCAGGTCCCCTTCTGTGTGACCCATGTTATTTTTGGCTCATGTCAATCTGCTTTGGGAAGAGTGACCAATACGAAAAGTTGATGGTTGGGTGGGAGAGACAGCATAATGGTTATGCAAAGAGACTTTCATGCCTGAGGCTCCAAAGTCCCAAGTTTAATCCCCCACACCACCATAAGCCAGAGCTGAGTAGTGCTCTGGTGTTTCTCTTTGTGTCTCTATCTGCATCTCTATCAAAAGTAAAATAAATAAAATATTTTAAAGAGTTGATGGTCATTCAGAAAGCATTGATTAATATTGTCTCTGTCCACACACTAGCCTGGAGAGTGAGAATACAGAGACTTGATAGAACGCTTACCTGGTAAAGTACACTCATTAATTACCAGGCAGTAGGACCTAGATTAGGGTCTCTGGCTCCCACCTGGGGAGGGGGGAGGTTAGGGGAAGCTTCACCAGTGGTGGAGCAGTTCTGCAATGTCTCTCCCTCTCTGTCGTCGACAAATAAAACAAAACAAAAACAAAGTTTGCCACCAGGAGAAGTGGAATCATGTAGGCAGTGTGTTTCATAGAGGTGCCACAAAAACACTTAACATAGTGGGGGGGGGGTTGTTGTTGAAGTCAGTTTGAAGAAGATCACCATTGCAGCTGACAGTCACAGGAGTATTTGGGATTTCTCTGAAAAAGGTGTTGGGGAGAAGGGTTTTCCAGGCAGAGGGAGCAGTATGTACCAAGGCTTTGGGTCATCTTTGAGCATGTAGATAACTTGGTTGACTCAGGAATAGGAAGGGACTCAGGGGTAGAGTCATGGGAAATGAAGTTGGAGATAGAAGCAAAGCTTGGATCATAAAAGGCCATGAAAATTGGTAAGTGAGGAGGAAACTAGTGAAAGCTTTTGCATTTTTGCGATTTTTTTTTGCCTCCAGGGTTATTGCTGGGGCTTAGTACCAGCACCGTGAATCCACTGCTCCTGGAGGCCATTTTTCCCCCTTTTGTTGCCCTTGTTGTGGTTATTATTGTTGTTGTTGGATAGGACAGAGAGAAATGGAGAGAGGAGGGGAAGACAGACAGAGGGAGAGAAAGATAGACACCTGCAGACCTGCTTCACCGCCTGTGAAGCGACTCCCTGCAGGTGGGGAGCCGGGGGCTCTAACCGGGATCCTTACCCCGGTCCTTGTGCTTTGAGCCACATGTGCTTAACCCATTGCGCTACCGCCCGACTCCCATTTTTGTCGCTACTGCCCGACCCCCATTTTTGTGACTTCTAAGAAAAAATACAATTCGTCATTCAGCTGACCAAAATACATTTCTTTTTTTTAATGTTGTTACCTTTTTATTTTTTTTTAATTTAAAAAATATTTATTTTCCCTTTTGTTTCCCTTTTTATTGTTGTAGTTATTGTTGTTGTTATTGATGTCGTCATTGTTAGATAGGACAGACAGAAATGGAGACAGTAGAGGAAGAAAGTGAAAGGAAGAGAAAAATAGACACCTGCAGACCTGCTTCACCACCTGTGAAGCCACTCTCCTGCAGGTGGGGAGCCGCAGCTCCAACCGAGATCCTTACACTTGTCCTTGCGCTTTGAGTCACGTGCGCTTAACCCGCTGTGCTACCGCCCGATTCCCCCAAAATACATTTCTTGTATGTATTTGTTTTTTGTCCAACATTTCTGACTCATAGTTCCCCCAAACCCTTGGAATTCCCTAAGTGTTGAAAAGTACCAAAGCCTTTAGTTATGTTGATATTCAGAAGTAACTAAAGAGGGGGTGGTTGCCCATAGGGTCAACCTCGTGAATAGACACTTGGAACTTTCAGTTTTACCCCTCACCTCTAAGAGAAGGAAAAAGGGGCAGAATTTAATTCAAACACCAATGACAAGTTAATTGAGTTAATTAATTGATCCCATGAAACTTTCATATAAAGGTTTCCAAAAGAACTTCCATGTTAGCGACCACGTGAACGTGGTGGACTTGGAGACACTGTGGAAGATCCACATCCATTCTCATATATGGCCCTGGATTTGCCTTATCCATCTCTTTCATTCGGATGTTTCTGGATCATATTGCTTGATATGTGTTTTTATTAAAATATTTATTTTATTTATTCCCTTTTGTTGCCCTTGTTGTTTTTTATTGTTGTAGTTGTTGCTGGATAAGACAGAGAGAAATGGAGAGAGATGGGGAAGACAGAGAGGGGGAGAGAAAGCTAGACACCTGCAGACCTGCTTCAACACCTGTGAAGCGACTTCCCTGCAGGTGGGGAGCCAGGGGCTCAAACCGGGATTCTTATGCTGGTCGTTGCGCTTTGCCCCAAGTGCACTTAACCAGCTGCACTACCGCCGGACTCCCATTGCTTGATATTAAGCTAGTAATCCACTAAGTGAAACTGTTCCCTGCATTCTATTAGTCACTTCAGAATATCAGTAGAACCTATTGAGGTATCCATGAGAATCTCTGATTTATAGGCAATTAGTTGGTCAGAAGTCCAGGTAACAGCCTAGACTTTCAGTGAAATCTGAAATGGGGCTAGAAGAGGAAGACTCGGGGAACTAAGCCCCTAACATTCATAATATCATATTATATCTGGGTAGGTAGTGCCAGAGTTGAGTTGCATTATTGGACACTCAGCGTGTGTCCAAGAATGGTTTCCCGTTAGGCAGGGAGATCCATCCACCATACCTTGGGTCTAAGAATACCTTCAAGTTTTAAGTAGAAATAAACAATGGTTTGTACTTTTGAGATGATTGTACTAAAGGGGGATTCAAGATGGTTCAACAGAATGCAGGTAGACCGTCAGTCAGGAAATGTGCTAGAAACCCCTAAGTTAGCATACCATTAGAGATAGCCAGATGGTTGGATATTAGTTAATAGCACTGGAGAGAGATGTGAAATTGGTCTGACTGAAGAGTATTGGCTGTAATGCCTAAGCGCTATAGAGGTCAAAGCATGGAAGGACTGGGCAGAAGCCCTGGGTATGTCTCAGAAGAAGTCACTTGGGCCAGGAATCAGGGTTGGGTAGCAGGAAGTGATAATGGAAAAGCTTTCCTGTGAGAGTCCGGGAGAAAGCTTTAGCAGGTGAAGTAGATGGAGGTCAAGTCCTTTTTTCTTCTCCTGCTGCTTTGATTACACTGATGAGCACAGACTGCTGTGTGTGTGTGTGTGTGTGTGTGTGTGTGTGCGCGCATTATTAAGCTATAAAACTCTCTAAGCATCTTGAGGGGACAAATAATAATCCAAACAGTTTGTAGTAAAATAAATCCAAAATTCTGCTTTCTCTTAAGAATCTGGCTGCTCTGACTGCACAGATTTTTAAAATTTATTTATAAAAAGGAAACATTGACTAAACCATAGGATAAGAGGGGTACAACTCCACACAGTTCCCACCACCAGAACTCGGCATCCCCTCCCCTCCCCTAAGAGCTTTCCTATTCTTTAATCCTCTGGGAGCATGGACCCAGGGTCATTATGGGGTGCAGAAGGTTGCTGGGCTAGCTTCGTGGGCGGGAGACAGACGACCAGAGACTCATGGCTGAGCTGGGAAGCAGTATCTCTTTATTCAAGTGGAATGCAGCACAATCGAAGCTAAGCTGTATCTAATCACAATCCTGTCCTTATATATATACTCGCCAAGTAGGGTGGAAACAGGATGTGACGTAGAGAGGGTGGAGCGAAAAGAGATTGGTGAAAATCAGGGTGTACTAGGAGAGGGGGCAGAGCAAAAAGACATCATGAACCAGTGGGGATTAAACCAATGCCCTGGAGGCAGGGTGGTGCTTAGTTAACAGTGGTTATGTAAATAGAATACTGTGTTAAGCAGGGGTATTAAACCAATGAAACAGAAGGGGTTTTAAAAGCATACCAACAGAAGGTGGAAGGTCTGGCTTCTGTAATTGCTTCCCTGCTGAATATGGGCATTGACAGGTAGATCCAGACTCCCAGTCTGCCTCTCTCTCATCTGCACAGATTCTGTATTCATTCATGGTCACAGTAAGCTCAAGCTGAGCAGTAACTGCCCCCATCAGATGTCTTCCCAGTATCTCCAGTCCACAGGCCTGACCCTCACACTGTCCTTTGGCCTCTGTACATCTTTAGTTTGTGATTCCCAGCCTATCTCAGGCCTGGCTTTAAGGGAAAGGTAAGGCAGCTAGGTTGCTCAAAGAGGATGGTCATTAACATTATAATGAAGAGGCTAGGTGAGAATAAGGGAAATGGATTTCAGGAAGAGTGACTGGACCTTTCCAGTGTCTTAGTAGCAAATATACTAGACTTTTAAAAATTCATTAGGTATGTAACCTTCTGGAAAGTATTCTATGGGAAACATTGTCTGTTGTGGTCCAATGGATAAAGCATTGGACTCTAAAACATACTGTCTTGAGTTTGATCCCTGGAAGCTCATGTACCAGAGTGATGTCTGGTTCTTTCTCTTTCCTCCTATCTTTCTCATCAATAAAGATACAAAATATTTTTAAAAAGAAAACATTATCTGTTAAAAAACCATTGTATTTTATTTTTTGATAGAGACAGAGAGGAATTAAGAAGGGGGAGATAGAAAGGCAGAGAGAACGAGATACAACTGTAGCTTCACCACTCATGAAGCTTCCCATCTTGTAGATGGGGACCAGGGATTTGAACCCAGGTTTCTTGTGCATTGTCACATATTTACTCTACTGGGTGCACCACTGCCTGACCCCCTATAAAACATTTTCTTAACTGCTCTGCTTTGTGCTTCCTTTCCCACTCATTAGGTGAACCACTTGTGTTCAGATACTATGTCTTCCCTTTGGCTGTGGATCTGGAGTAGTAGAATGTATCAAATGTACTTATCTGTTGAAAGGGGGAGATGGGGGTGAATGGGAAAGTAGAGGGCTCCAGTTCAATCCCTGGACTGCATATGCTAGAGTGGAACATTGCTCTTTTTACTCTCTCTTGTTTTGTCATTTCTGTTAAATAAGTAAATCTTCTCCCTTCCCTTCCCTTCCCTTCCCTTCCCTTCCCTTCCCTTTCCTTCCCTTCCCCCCCTCCTCTCCCTTCCCCTCCCCTTCGCTACCCTTTCCATTCTCCTCCCCCTTCCTCTTCCCCTTCCCTTCCCTTCTCTTTTCTTCCCTTCTCTTCTTTCCCATCAGGGTTATTCCTTGGGCTCTGCATGAGGAAGCTACAATCCTAGTGAACATTTTTCCTCTTCTTTCTTTTATATTTTATAATACAAAGAGAAATTGAGAGAGGAGGAGGAGATAGAGAAAAGGAGAGAAAGAGACATCTATAGACCTGATTCACCACTCATGAAGCTTCCTTCCTGCAGGTGGGCATCAGGGACTCAATGTCTGGTCTTTCTGCATGGTGGCATGTATGCTCAACTGGGTGAGCCACTGCCTGGACCCCAATGAATCTTTTTTTAAAAATAGTATTTATTTTTAATTAATTAATTAATTTCCCCTTTTGTTGCCCTTGTTTTTATTGTTGTTGTAGTTATTATTATTGTTGTTGATGATGTCATAGTTGTTGGATAGGACAGAGAGAAATGGTGAGAGTAGGGGAAGACAGAGAAGGGGAGAGAAAGATAGACACCTGCAGACCTGCTTCACCGCCTGTGAAGCGACTCCCCTGAAGGTGGGGAGCTGGGGGCTCGAACCAGAATCCTTACACTGGTCCTTGCACTTTGCACCACGTGTGCTTAACCTGCTGTTCTACCTACCGCCCAACTCCCAAAATACAGTATTTATTTTAATGAGAAATACATAAATAAAAGTCAAACTACACAAAAGCACTCCTCCACTTTGGCTTATGGTGGTGCTGGAGACTGAACCTAGGACTGCAGAGCCTCAGGTGTAATAGTCTTTGTGGGGCCAGGTAGTGGCACACCTGGTTGAGTGCACACATTACAATGTGCAAGGACCCAGATTCAAGCCCCAGGTCCCCACCTGCAGGGTAAAGCTTTGTGAGTGGTGAAACAGGGCTGCAGGTGTCTTTCTCTCACTCTCTCTCTCTTTCTATCTCTCTCTACCATCTCATTTTCTGTCTTTATCCAATAAATAAAGGCAATAAAATTATAAATAAAAGAAAAAAAGTATTTTATGTAATCATTATACGACCTCTCCAGTCCAATAAATATATAAGTTAAAAAAAGAAAAAATGGGGGGCTGGATGGTGACACATCTAACTGAGTGCACATGTTATAATGTGCAAGAACCTGGTTCAAGCCCCCATTCCCCACCTGCAGGGGGAAAGCTTTGCAAGTAGCAAATCAGGGCTGCAGGTGTCTCTCTGTATCTCTCCCTATAACCCCCTTCCCTCTCAACGTCTGGCTTTCTAGCCAATAAATAAATAAAGATAATAAAAACTAAAATATAATTAAAAGAAAAAAAAAGGTGACTCAAAAGGTGGCACAATGATAAAGCACTGGAGTCTCAAGCATGAGATCCTGAGTTCAGTCCCCAACATCGAATGTGCCAGAGTGATACTCTAGTTCTGGCTTATAAATAAATAAATAAATAAATAAATAGGAAAAACAAACTGTTGGGTGAGGTAAGATTGCCCTTTGGAATTGTTGGGGGAGCAGTGGAGACAACGTGTCCCAAAATACACAGTACAGAGCCTAACATGTCAGAAACACAGATAATATTTCTTCCTGCACATGAAGGCCTTAAAGAAGAGACATTTCAACTGGGGAGAAAGTAACAATGGTTCTGCAAAAGACTCCCATGTCTGAGGGTCTGAGGTCCTAGGTTCAGTCCTCATCACCACTACAAATCAGAGCTGAGCAGTGCTCTTCTCTCTCTCTCTCTCTCTCTCTCTCTCTCTCTCTTTCTCTCTCTCTCTCTCATTAAAATAAAATAAATAAAACATTAAATATTAAAAAATAATAATGAGCAAATGATTGACAAAGACTGGCTTCCTCCCTTCTCTTTTCCCCCCCAATAATGCTGATGTACTTGGAAGATTTGCCTTACACCATGCCAGTATGGCTTTTGCACCCAGTTTTTCCCACCCAGCAGGATGTTGGTCTCAACTCAATAATTTGGTGATTGTATCCTGCACACTTGTCTTGTGCATAGCCTTGTACTACAGGGATACCAAAGTCAAGACCCAGCTCCTGCCTACTATTCTTTGCCTGGCCAGATTGACCACATCATCAAAGAGTTCTCTGTACATGGCAGAGAAATTATATTATTTGCTGCGAGAGAGGACAGGCAAAACGGCCTTGCCATTCAAAACAAGGAGGTACTTCAGGAGCTAGGGGGAATCAGGACAGGCTTCCTGAGGGAGGTGATGCCAAAGGCATTGAAAAGAATGGGACTCAGCTGGATAGAAGTAGAGAGGCTGCAGGGGCAGTTCTCTGCCTGCACGGAATGTTTTCCTTGGAATTGTGCCTAGCTGTCAAAGGCCTTTTGAAAGTCTAAATGAAGTAGACATACTGCTTTCTCTTATGCCAATTGGTCTATTTGCCCTTGTGGAGAATGCTGGAGATGGATGGTGCAAAAGCAAACTAACCCCCCTGAAGCATGACACCACTTGGGTTACGACACCAGTCTTATTTGAACTATTGAACTGTTGTAATTTCTTTGCTTATAAGTGGGCAGCCATCCAGCAAATGTTTATTGAACAGCTAATATATGCCAGGTATGGGCAATGGTTCAAGACTCTAAGGCATATTTAAATGGATACAATATACACCACACCCACTGAAGAGGTCCTATTCTTTTGAGACAGAGATGAAAACTAACTAGCAGTCTAAAAGGGTTCTGATCAGAGAGCTATGCATGTGCAGAGAAGGGAGTGACAAGCAAGGGAAGGTATCACAGGGGAGGTGACATTTTTTTCCTGGGCCCTGAAGAAAAAGTAGGATTTCTCAAGGCAAGGATGTGTGTGTGTGTGTGTGTGTGTGTGTGTGTGTGTGTGTGTGTAGTGAATTGGCATTATTAGAGATAGAAACTTTGCACTTAATCCTAGGCGAAGCTTGTGATCCCAGGGATTAGAATTTCCAAGTTGGGGCTGGCTGGGTGGTAGTATATCCAGTAAAGTGTACATATTGTAATGCTCAAGGACACAGGTTCAAGCCTCTGGTCCTTACCTTCAGGGAGAAAGCTTCATAAACCATGAAACAGTGCTGCAGTTGTCTTTCTTTCCTTCTCTATTTTCTTGTTCTTGTTACCTCCTTATTTCTCTCTATAAAATATATCCATGCTGCAGATGAGGAAACTGAGGCATAGAGACCCTCATAGCTAGTTAGGTTGAAGTCACACAGCTAATCAATGTCAGATCAGATTTTGAACTGCTTTGTGTACTGTTTTGCTTTGGGGGTGACCTAGGTTTGAAGCCCCACAGCATGGAAAGAAGCTTTGGTGCTGTGGTCTTTGTCTGTCTGTCTGTATGTCTCTCTCTCTCTCTCTCTTGCTGTCTAAAAAGTAATAAATAAAAATGAACTCAAACTTCTAAGGCCTCTCTGGCTCCAGTTTAGCAAGCCGCCTTCATTAGGAGGAAGGAAGGGCCAGTGAGGTCATGAGAAGTCATTCTAGCTAGGAGCAAAAATTACCCTAACTGTTGGGAGGATTTGGGTCAGCAGGTCTCTCTCCACTGTGACTAGCTGATTCTGGGAGCACATTAGAGATGTTTGTGTCCTTACAGAACCCACTTTGGAGGTGGGGGTTGCTCCATGTCTGCTAACATTAACAGCAACATTCAGATCAGCAAGTGTTTATTGACTGAATTGGCCAAGGTGCAAGGGACCATGGCTGTGTAGCCATTTTACAATTGCTGGTACAATGATAGATCGAACTGATTCTTGGAAGACTTACTTTAGCTCTTAAGTTAACTAAAGTCACTAGATTGATGAGGCCATTTCCTGGTCCTTGCAGACAGAGAGACATAGCCAGAAAGCAATGGCTGAAAGAACATGATTTTTTCATGAAGTAGTTCTCTTGAAAGAAGGAAATGGTCTGTGTTTAAAACCATTCTGTACCTTTTCTTGAGCAAGAGGTAGTTTACATACATGGGGATACAAGTAGATAAGATGATAGAACACACATTTATTTATAAACCCATACACATACATATGTGTATATGTGAGCAGTAAAAGAACTACGGTTTGTGCAGTAGCTTTATTGAAAAACTAATCCCAAAGCAAAGTCTATTATAGTAGCTCCCTACTCCTCTTAACACAAAAATCTCCTTTTTCTCCTTGAAACTAAGGAGATTTGTTTGATTAGAGACTGACAAGGTTATTAGTACAAAGAAAAATTATGTAGCCCTGTCCACTTTGCTGATGAGAGAAAACAATGTTAGCACAAAAGAAACTCCAGCGTGACTGACCATACTATTCTACTCATACTTTGATAGAGATCTGAGGAAATAGCTCAGCTGGTCAAGAGCATAATTTGTCTGCCTGAGGGACCTGGATAAATCCCTCAGCTGTGCTGCAGTGGTGCTCTGACTTCTTTCTATCTCATTTATGATCTCAAATAAAAGAAATCTTAGAAAAGAAAAAAAAGAAGAGAACATCCTCGAAGATGCTGGTCAAAGGGTATAAAGTCTCAAAGCTCGATGAATGTGCTTCAGAACACCTCATCACAGACCCCTGCAAGCGTCAACCCGGCTTTGACCTAGCACGTTATGATTGGGCCCTCCTCAATTGCTACCGAACAGGCCATGGCCGGTGCGCCGCTATGTTCCATCGCTGGGGAGCCAGAGACGACCCGAACTGCCCCTGCGGCTCCAGACACTATGACCCACATAGTCAACGACTGCCACCTCTCCAGATTCAAAGGAGGTCTCGAAACTTTACATCAGGCTCAACCTGACTCTGTCGACTGGCTACGGAAGAAGGGCAAACGCTAGAAGAAGAGCTCTAATAATGTAGGAGATAGTGATTATGGTTTACAGTTGAATTTTATATTTGAATTTTGCATGTAAAATGTAAAATGTAAAATGTTTATTTGTAAAATAAACATGTATGTAAAATGTTTATTTGGGGCTATCATTTCACAATGCATTTGTGTATCAAAACATTATGTCCTAAGCTGAATAAGGGCCCCAGATCAGATCAAATAAATGGGGTTTACAGTCAACAATATTTATACATCTTTCCTGTATTTGGGAGTTATTCTCTTCCCTGATCCAGCTTTCTGGTATTTTATCCAGCCATGACATCAGCTCCCCAGACAATAACTTGGGTCCACTTGCATATCAGATGTCAGGCTCAGAAAACAACAACAACAACAACAACAATGACAACAACAACAAACACTAGTGTAGTCTTGGGCCCTTTGGAATATACCTAAAATAGGCCTACTAGCTATCTACAAAATGGAGACCCCCAACTTTTCATCTGCACTATTCCAGCCTTTAGATTCATGATTAGTCAACAATTTGTCTGGCTTTATATGTTAACTATTCTTTCAGCCACCAGGTACCAGATGCTACAGTGATGCAAACTGGACTTCCCTGGGCAGACGACCCCACCAATGTGTCCTGGAGCTCCCATTCCCCAGAACCCCACTCCACTAGGGAAAGAGGCAGGCTGGGAGTATGGATCAACTTGTCAATGCCCATGTTCAGCAGGGAAGCAATTACAGAAGCCAGACCTTCCACCTTTTTCACCCCATAATGACCCTACCTAATGGGTTCATACTCCCAGAGGGTTAAATAATAGGAGAGCTATCAGGGGAGGGGATGGGATACGGAGTTCTGGTGGTGGGAATTGTGTGGAGTTGTACTCCTCTTATCCTATGTTTTTTTTCAGTGTTTTCTTTTTATAAATATTTTTTTTTAAAAAATCATGTCATAAAATTATTTGCCATTCTTTTCTAAAATACACCTTGATAAAGCTTAAAATGGGGTGGGGAGACCTCCTCCCATATGCTTCTGATTTAAAGCTTTATAGTGTTGTCTGTGTACATGTGTGGATCTCCTAATCCTCAAGTCTTCTCAATTCCTATCTAAATTTTTTTTTTTTAGCTCTATGCTGTTGTAAAGTAACTTAAAAAGAGGTATGGGGGTTGGGGCCGCTTGTGGCACATATAGAAGAATTCACATATAGAAGAATTCAACGGGAGCTGGGAACTGGTTAAATCAATACACGGTTTATTAGGGTGAAAGAGGTAAAAGGCAAAATAAGCAATTATCATCAAGGGTTAAGCCTACGCTAGGTCTATAAAGTCTGAATATGGTTATCAAAGTTTAGTCCCATAAGATAAACAATTATAAGCTCTGGTAAAGGTTGCTCATGGCTGTAGAGGGGTCTAAAAGTTTATTGGCTAGCAGAGTCACATGTGTTCAGTTCCCAGGAGAAGTAGACATGACGGATGGATGCCTGGGGCACCTCCGCTGAGAGGCATCTGACCAGGAGAAGAAGCCGCAGCCAAAGAGAACCCAGAGTTCCGGCTACTGTCCTTTTAAGTCTATTCAGCCTATCCACAATGCTTTTCATACCAGCAGTCTGGATTCACCTATAGTCCTCTATGTGCCTGTGCAGATCACTGCATACTCTGTCAGCCTTCTGTCGCCAAAGCTGACATCACCACTGTGTCAGGGCATATAGCGTCACCACACTATGCTATCTTTTTTTTTTATTTTTATTTTATTTTTATTTTTTTATTTTTATTTTATTATTTTATTTTATTTTTTTATTAATTTTTCACACTATGCTATCTTTTTTGGTTCACAGCTTTACCATACTTGCATTGTTAACACCTCTGACCTATTACAGTAGTTTTCACATTATTGTTTCTGTTTCCCAGTCTATCCAGGTGTAACTATTTGAATCTACCACTTATGGTGGTCATTTTTTCCTTTTCTATTTTATTAGATATGGCATAGATAAATTGAGAAGAAAGGGAGAGATAGAAAGGGAGAGAGATGGATGGATACTTGCAGGCCAGCTTCCCTATGCAGGTGGGGAGCAGGGGCTTGAATGCACACTGTAATGTATGTAGCACCTGCCAGCCCCCTCTAAGCACTACTTTCTTCTTACCACCTTCTTTTTTTTTTTTTTTTTCCCTCCAGGGTTATTGCTGGGCTCGGTGCCTGCACCATGAATCCACCGCTCCTGGAGGCCATTTTGCCCCCTTTTTGTTGCCCTAGTTGTTGCAGCCTAGTTGCGGTTATTATTAACATTGTTGACGTTGCTTTGTTGTTGGATAGGACAGAGAGAAATGGAGAAAGGAGGGGAAGACAGAGAGAGAGGGGAGAGAAAGACAGACACCTGCAGACCTGCTTCACCACCTGTGAAGCGACTCCCCTGCAGGTGGGGAGCCGGGGGCTCGAACCGGGATCCTTACGCCGGTCCCTGCGCTTAGCGCCACGTGCGCTTATCCCACTGCGCCACCGCCCGACCCCCCTTACCACCTTCTTTTTCCTTACTTAATTATTTCACTTTATTCAATGAAAATAGTTTTTTTTCCATTTTTATCTATTTTATTCCATATAAGAGAGAAATAAAGTTTCACACGGGGGAGAAGAGAGGAGGGGGGAGGGGAAGAGAGAGAGGGAGAGGTAGAGGCTACAGAGCACCACTCAAAACATATAGCATCAGGAATCCAAATGGGAAAAACAGATATGCACGTACTGTGCTCTACCAGAGAGAGAGAGAGAGAGAGAGAGAGAGAGAGACATCTGCAGACCTGCTTCACCACACGTGACGTGCACCCTCTCCCACATGTGGGGAGTGAGGTCTTGAACCTGGGTCCTTGTGCATGGTAATATGTGTGTATAACAGGTGTGCTACTTCCTGGCCCCCCATAATCTTTTTTTAGGTTGAAAATGGAATATATGTATCCTATAACAGCAGTGTTCTTTATTCTTCACATCTTGCCGGCACTTGGCTCTCGTAATAATGAAATATGTTATATCTATTCCTATGTTATTTAGATCTTTGAAATCATAAATGGGTATTGAATCTTGTCAAGTGCTTTCACCACATCGATTGAAATGGTCGTGTGGTTTTGTCTTTCTTTTGTTAATGTGGTGCTTAACATTGTTTGATATGCATGTTTTGAACCATCCTTTGAATACCTGGGATTAAGCCTATTTAATCATGGTGACTGATTCTCTTGATATGTCACTGGATTCACTTGCCAAGATTTTGCTGAGGATTTTTTCCATCAATATTCATCAGGGATATTGGTCTATAGTTTTCCTTTTTTATACTGTAATTTTCTGCCTCAAGATCAGAATGTTATTGGCTTCATAGAATGTGTGAGTGCTTTCTCCCCATTTCAGTTTGTTGCAAGAATTTGAGCAGGATGTGTGCTAGTTTCTTTCTTTTTTTTAATTTAGTAAAATTCATTAGTGAAACCATGTGTAGCTAGGTTTTTGCTCTTAGGATTATTTTCCTTTTTATACTTGTGATCAGCTTATTTAAGCTATTTCTTCCTAGTTCAGTCTTGGCAAGTTCTACCATTTACTCTGAGAATGTTTCTGTTTCATCCAGGTTCTTCAATTTTGTCTGCATATAGATGCCTATAATCTGTTATGATCCTTTGTGCTTCTGTGATGTCAACTGCAGTTTTGTCTCTTTTCAGATACTTTCAAATCATGGTTTCTCCTTTTTTCTTAGAAAGTATACTAAAGGATTTATTTATTTTGTTTACTCTTTAAAAATACTACATCATAGTGTTGTTGATTATTTGTATCATTTCTGCTTCATTAGTTTTCATTCCTTTTTAAGTATTTTATTATATTAATTTTGGATAGAAACAGAGAGAACTTAAGAGATAAGAGGAAATAGGGAGAGAGAAAAAGAAACACCTGCAGGACTGCTTCACTGTTTGTGAAACTTCCCCCATACAGGTGATGACCAGGGACTTGAACTGGGTTCCTTGTACATTGTAGTATGTACGCTTTGCCAGATTCACCAATGCCTGACCCCTTTGTAGTATAAACTGAATTTCGGGGATATGATACTTTATTTTTCCTTTTTTTCTCAGAAGTGCTTTGCCTATTTGTGGTTTTTTTGTGATTCCACACAAATCTTTGGACAAGTTATTCAATTTGCTTGAAAAATGCCATTGGGATTGTGATAGGGAGGGACTAAATCACCTAGAACTTCGGTTTGTCTTTCTTTTGGATGTGTGTTTCCTGGAGGCATAGAATAAATGGATCTTGCTTTTAAATCCATTCAGTCACTGAAATTTTTGACTGATGAATTTAAGCCATTCACATTTAAGGTGATTACTGATAGACGTGGTTTGCTAATAGCCATTCTGTTGTGAGGTTGCTTTATGTTCTTGTTGACTCCCAATTTGTTTTGGTTTCTTACTTAATGTGGATGGTTTTTTATAATGGTCTTTCCTACTGTATATATGTCTTTGACCTATATTTTGTTTTGTGGTTATCATGAGTGTTGTGTCTAACTTACAATATCCACAACAGTCTTTTATAAGTTGGCCTAGGCTCACCAACATTGCACTGTGTCACTCTGTCAGTTTTGTTCTTCCTTTTCCTCTGTCTGTTTTCCCTGTTGTAGTTGTGTTAATGGTTCTGTTCTACTATTTATCATCCCATTGAAAAATTGTAATTCCTTTATTTCTTTTTTCATGTGGGATTTCTCTCAGTGACATTTTCAAGGAGGATTGGATGTGGCAATTTCTTTTAGTTTCTGAATGTTTGCAAATATTGATTTCTCCCTCATATGTGATGGATAATTTAACAGGGTACAGAATTGGTGGCCGGCAATTCTTATATTTTAATACTTTTAATATGCCATTTCACTGCTTCCTTGATTCTAGGGTTTGTGATGAGAAATCCTGGTGGTTCTGCCTCTATATGTGATGTTCTTACTTTCCCTTACAGCCTGTGATAATTTCCTTGTCTTGGTTTTGGATAGTTTTACTATGATGGGTCTTGGTACTTGCTGTTTGGGATTCAAGGATTTATATGGGCATTCAGCTTTCCATATTTCTATGTTTCGAATATTTCTTAGGTGTGGAAAAATTTTTGCTATAATTTCTTTGAGTATGTTTTCCACTCCTTTTTCCCTCTAGGTTTCTTCAGGCATCCCAATAACTCTGAAATACATCTTCACACAGAGTCTGCTATTTCATGGAAAAATGCTTCATTTTTCCTAAACCTTTCCTCTCCGATAGCTTTAAATTCACAGAGTGGGATTGTTGTGTCTTCTAGTGTTGATATTTTCTCCTCCACCTGATTTAGTCTACTTCTTAGACCTCTTATCTCAGCTTGAAGTACATACAACATGTTCTTCACACCCTGCAGACTCTTTTTGGAGTTTTTTCCCCTGTACTTTGTAAATATTTGGTAAAATGATCTGTGAGTTCTTAAATCTATGTCTGTATGTTAAGTTTAGATTCTTGAATTTGTTTCATAATGAGTTTTCTGAACTCTATCTCTGTCGTTTTTCTAGATCCATGTCTGTGTGGTCATTTGGAGTTTCTGTCATCGGTGTCTGTGTCCTTCTCAGTTTTTTTTTTTTTTTTTTTTACATTTAGTGTAGGTTTTGTTGTTGTGCCAGCAGAAGGTGCTGTGGCTAAGGTGTTGTATTTTCTTGTTTATATATCTTGGTGGGGGAGGGGAGATTGTGTGCTACATCACCTGACCAGTTTAGTGTCTTTGATGTCAATATAGAGTGTTCTTGCTGTTTCTCCAGCTTCTGGGATGTAACAGCCTTGGAGAATTCCTTTCTCCTTAGTATTCAAAAGAAAAGCAGGATTTGTTTCCCTAGCCAGATGCTGTTGCCTGTGTATCCCATGCAAGATTAGTTCTCAGGCTTTTGCTGTTAAGTCCTGGTGATACTTGCTGGCAGTTCAAAATCTTGACACCCCTTAGTTCATAGCTTCAGACCCCCAAGATTCCCTGATTTCATTCCTCAGACTATATACTCTGTTTTATAAGTACCAAAATGTTACCCACTGCCACTGAGAAGAGCTTTTAATGTCTTGAAAGCCTCCCCACTCACTCCTGACCACACTTGTTTGTACCCACTTGTAGCTAAACGAGATTCTTAAGAAGTCACAGTTGTAAATTAGCCAGTGTTTTAGGTTTTTTCTTTTTTCTTTTCTTTTCTTTTTTTTTTTTACTGCTGTTGTTGTATTAACTTGGTCACGAGAGGGATGTGCCTCAGCTGCTAATCCCTGGCCATGCTATGGGAGCCCGAGAAGATTAGATGGTTTTAATTTTTGGCACTTTTTTTCCCCTTAAACATTAGTGGGTCTTGGTGGGAAGTTGAATATCTGGTTGCTCCTGAGTTCACAGGTTAAGTACCCAGATCTGCTTTCCTTCCACCACAATGTGCTCTCCTGCATAAATCCCAGTTTTGTGCCAGCCATCACTAAGTATGACTTTTTGAGTCCTGAGAATCTCTCCCTCAACACTTTTCCATCCACTAACCACATGTTTCTGCACTAACCTGTGGCTTAGTGAGTTTCTGTAGAAATCCTGGTTTTATTTTGTTGACATTCCAGATGATTGTGTGTGTGTGTGTGTGTGTGTGTGTGTGTGTTTTCTAGTTGATCAGGAAGAGCAAAGTTAGAAAGCTGTTACTCCTTAACCACATCTCTTGATGTCTCCAAGTTGACCATACATTTCAAAATCCACCTATAAGTGAGATCATCTGGTATTTGACTGTCTCCTTTTGTCTTATCTCACATAAGAGAATTCCAAGAAAGGAAACCTTTTATATTGTTTGTGGGAATGTCAGTTGGAATAGCCACTGGGAAAATCAGCATGAAGATCCCTCAAAACAAACTCTATTAGCTCCCAATAAAACAATTTAAAAATTATAAAAAAACAGGTATCCCACATGATCCATTTGTCCCTCTTCTAGGTATGTTTACCTGAAATGTGTAAAAGTACTCATTTAAAGAGATAATATACACATTTGTTGCAGCATATAAGAACTGACAGCAACCTCTGTCTCCATTGACTTGACAAATGGATATGGAAGATGTGTTTTCTATGTATGATGGAATACTGTTCATCTATAAAAGATCCTGCCATTTGTAGCAATAGGGATGAGAATAGAGGTTATTATGGTTTTTTTTAATTTCTTTATTGGGGTATTAATGCTTTACATTCGACAGTAAATACAATATTTTGTACATGCATAACTTTTCCCAGTTTTCCATATAACAATACAACCCCTTTTAGGTCCTCTGTCATACTTCTTGGACCTGTATTTCCCGTCCCCCCCCACCCCAGAGTCTTTTACTTTGGTGCAATATGCCAATTCCAGTTCAGGTTCTACTTGTGTTTTCTCTTCTGATCTTGGTTTTCAACTTTGGCCTGAGAGTGAGATCATCCCATATTCATCCTTCTGTTTCTGACTGATTTCACTTAACATGAATTTTCCAAGGTCCATCCAAGATCGGTTGAAAATGGTGAAGTCACCATTTTTTATAGCTGAGTAGTATTCCATTGTGTATATATACCACAACTTGCTCAGCCACTCATCTGTTGTTGGACACCTGGGTTGCTTCCAGGTTTTGGCTATTACAAATTGTGCTGCTAATAACATATGTGTATACAGATCTTTTTGGATGGGTGTGTTGGATTCCTTAGGATATATCCCCAGGAGAGGAATTGCAGGATCATAGGGTAGGTCCATTTCTATCCTTCTGAGAGTTCTCCACAGAGGTTGGACCAATTGACATTCCCACCAGCAGTGCAGGAGGGTTCCTTTGAGCCCGCAAAAGGCTATTATGTTTGATGAGGTAAGCCAGATGAAGAAAGACTTGTACCATATGGTTTTACTCTTATACAGTCTAAAGAGAAAACAGATAAATAAATTAATTAAATGAAGCAAAGACAAAGTTTTTGACTATCAGATCAGTTAGTGGGTACCAGAAAGGAAGGGAGGGATTAGGTACATTGAGACAAAGATGATAAATATATGGTGAAAGACAGAATTGGACTGTCAGTGGTGAGCTTAATATAACACATGTTAAATGTAGCACATGTTAAATGCCCACCACGCATCCTGAAATATGTGTTATAATACAATGTTACTTCATTAAAAAAAAGTCTGCATTGGGGCTGGGTGCCGGCTCATCTGGGATGTGCACTCACATTAACATGTACAAATAACTGGGTTCAAACCCACTCTCCTCACCTGCAGGGGGGGAAACTTCATCAGTGGTGAACTTCATCAGTGGTGGTCCACAGGTGTCTTTTTTTTCTCCCCCCACTCTGTCTTTCCTTCACTTTCAATTTCTTTTTTTCTTTTCTTTTTTTCTTTTTCTTACATTTTTTTTTCTGGCCTCCAGGGTTATTGCTGGGGCTCAGTGCCTGCGCTACAAATCCACTGCTCCTAGAAGCTATTTTTCCCTATTTGTTGCCCTTGTTGTTTATCATTGTTTTTATTATTGCTGTTGTTATTGCTGTCATTGTTGTTGGATAGGACAGAGAGAACTCAAGAGAGGACAGGAAGAAAGAGAGGGTGAGAGAAAGATAGACACCTGCAGATCTGCTTCACAGCTTATAAAGTGACACCCTTGCAGGTGGGGAGCCAAGGGCTCGAACCGGAGTCTTTACACCATTCCTTGTGCTTCGCACCATGTGTGCTTAACCTACTGTGCTACTGCCTGAACCTTCACTCTCAATTTCTCTATGTCTCTCTCTAAAATAAAAGTGGGACCTCCGAGAGCAGTAACTTCACCAAGCCCTAATGATAATCTTGGTGGTAATAATTTTTTTTAAGTTGGAACTACTTTTTGATAGTTGATTTCTCTGTGTCAAAAGGAAAATAATGAGTTGAAAATCAATTATCATGAGTGAGAGTTTAGAAATGTGACACAGATTGAGTACAGGCAGTTTCCACTCTTACTAGTCTAATAGTTGGTAGACTGACATAAAAAAGTAATTCCCTTTGCATGGACCATTAAAAAATAGAGAATGTTTCATCCTCTGAAGGCAGTATGGACAACATACTCTATGTTACACTTGAGGAAGATGGATTGATATTGGGGAAGCATGGAATGTTCCTACTCATGACCACAGAATGTGAGCTTAGATCTACAGGGATGCAGAGGTTACATAGGCTCCTAAGCTAATTATGGGCCCCGGATCAGATCAAATCGATGGGGTTTACAGTCAATAATATTTATGCACCTTTCCCATATTAGGGAGCTACTTTCTTCCCTGATCCAGCTTTCTGCTCCTTTTCCCAGCCATGACATCATCTTCCCAGACAATAACTTGGATCCACTTGCATATCAGATTTCAGGCTCAGGGGCAAAAAGAAAAAGGAAAAAAAAAAACCAAAAAACACAACTAGTATAGCCACAGGCCCTTTGGAATTTAACTAAAATATGCCTACTAGCTATGTGCAAAATGGAGGAAACCTCCCCCCCCCCCCCCGCAACTCTTCATCTGCACTATTCCAGCCCTTAGGTCCATGATTGATCAGCAAGTTGTTTGGCTTTGTATCTTAACTCTCTTGTCAACCACCAGGTTCCAGATGCTAGCAGGATGCCGACCAGACTTTCCTGGCCAGACAACCCCACCAATATGTCCTGGAGCTCTGCTTCTCCAGAGCCTTTTCCCACTAGGGAAATAGAGAGGCAGGCTGGGAATATGGATCGACCTGTCAACTCCCATATTCAGCTGGGAAGCAATTACAGAAGTCAGATCTACCACCTTCTGCATCCCATAATGACCTTGGGTCCATATTCCCAGAGGGATGAAGAATAGGAAAGCTATCAGCAGAGGGGATGGGATACAGAATTCTGGTGGTGGGAATTGTGCGAAGCTGTACCCCTCTTATCCTATGGTTTCTGTCAATGTTTACTTTTTTTTTTTTTATTTAAATTTTTAATTTAAGAAAGGATTAGTGAACAAAAGCATAAGGTAGGAGGGGTACAACTCCACACAATTCCCACCACCCAATCCCCATAACCCACCCTCTCCCATGATAGCCTTCCCATTCTCTAGCCCTCTGGGAGCATGGACCCAGGGTCGTTGAGGGTTGCAGAAGGTAGAGGGTCTGGCTTCTGTAATTGCTTCCCCGCTGAACATGGGCGTTGACTGGTCGGTCCATACTCCCAGTCTGCCTCTCTCTTTCCCTAGTAAGGTGTGTCTCTGGGGAAATGTTTACTTTTTATAAATAAATTTTTTTAAAAGTACCACTTTGTTAATCTTCTTTTGCTGTATGTCATCTGTAATGATTGTACATCTTTACAGTATCATGTTGCAGCTTATTTACATTAAAATCTGGTTGTTGCAGTGTAGAAGATAATTTATTCATTTCTCTTCTGTATAATCATATGCAAAAATACACAGTAATGAGGTCATTAAAGGTTAAATGATAAAGTCATGACTGCTTTCATTGCTTTATAGGGAGTGTATCTATGATTGTTTTAGTGACGTTTGAAGAAATTTTAGAGTCATTGGGAAAACATTGGTAAAAATTTAATCTTTTTATTAGTAGTTTAATAAGTGTTTACAAGATCATATGGAATATATTCACACCACACCTACCACTGAAGTCTGTGTTGCCCTGCTCCCACCCCAATGATAACCACTCAAGTTCTCAGAAAGTCTTAGAGGCAATTTGAGAAGCACTTTTCTTTCTTTCTTTTTATTTCCAACAGTGAACCTCCAGGCTCCTGCTTTTACAATATGTGGGAGCGAACTAATGCTTTCAGTTACCGAATAGATTCTGATAAAGAATAATGCCTATGCTTATGAAACTTTACTATAGCAGAGCAAAGAAGTTTGGGACAGAATAGAGTAAAATACACTCATAGTGGCTGAATTTTTTGCTGAACTAGAGTAGTAGTTGTAGGTCAAGTAGGGTAGTGATTATTCCAAGTGATCCCAGTGTCCCAGTCAACTTCCCAGCACAGTTTCCTTCTGGATTCGTACCATTTGTGAGCAAGATACTTTTGGGGAGGCTGGTGAAATAGGACCTGAGTTCAAGTCCCTGCTCCCCACCTGCAGGAGAGTAAACTTCATGAGTGATGAAGCAGGACTGTAGGTATCTCTCTTTCTCTACCTTCTCGATCTCCCCTTTCCCCCTCAACTTCTCTCTGTCTCTATTGCATAAACAAACAACCTGACTTTCCTGAGCAGAGAACCTCACCAATGTACCTGAAACCCTATCTACCCAGAGTCCTGTCCCACTAGGGAAAGATAGAAACAGCCTAGGAGTATGGATTGACCTGCCAACACCCATGTCCAGAGGAGAAGAAATTATAGAAGCCAGACCTTCCTCCTTCTGCACCCTAGAATGATCCTGGGTCCATACTTGTGTTATGAAGAATAGGAAATTGTCCAATGGAGGAGATGGAATATGGAACTCTGATGGTGGGAATTTTGTGGAATTGTACCCCTATATTTTTGTTGGTCCTATGTTTTTGTTGATCATTATTAAATCAATAAAAAAAAGAGGAAGCTACTTCATGTTGCCAGATGGGACCATTTGTACCTGGAAAAGATAAGTACCATTTCAAGTGGTCATACTTTTTATGTGAAAATGAAGTTTAAAGAAAACAACTCAGTGAATTGTTCATTCTGCCTTTTTTGTTGCTGTTTTATTGAGAGAGAGAGAGAGGAGAGAGAGAGAGAGAGAGAGAGAGAGAGAGAGAGAGAGAGAGAGATCACAGCACTGCAGTGCAGGCCAGGCTGGAACCTATTCTGTGCACAAGGCAAGGCAGTGTACTGTCCAAGTGAGCTATTTTGCCTACATTTCTTGAGCAGTTTTTATTTTTTTATAAATAGCAAAGGGCCTAATGCATGTCTTACCACTCCAGAACAACTATTACTTTCTTTTTATTTCAGATGGAGACAGCGAAAGAGGGGGAGAAACACTGTGTACTGGAGCTGCCCCAGTGCCATAGAACCTTCTCTGTGGTGTCAGAGCTCAAACCTGGTAGGAGCACATGGCAAGGTACATGACTCACCCAGTGAATTATTTCTTTGGTCAGTTTCTCTGAAAATGGCATCTGTTAGTTGTGTAGTGTTGTAACTTATTGATTCCTGCATTTATTTCTTGTTGTTAGAAACAGAGAGAACTTGAAAGGGAAGGGGCAGATAGGAAAAGAAAAAGAGAGGCACCTACAGCATTACTTCATCACTTGTGAAGCTTCCCACCTGAAGGTGGGGATTAGGGGCTAGAACTCTGATCCTTGTGTACGATAATGTGTGCATTCTATTGAGTGTGCCCACCACCCAATCTCTGTAGCTTAAATTCACATATTTTAAATTATCTTTGTTTCTTTCTTCAATAGAGAAAGCCAGAAATTGAGAGAAGGGGGAGATAGAGAGATAGATAGATAGATAGATAGAGACAAAAAGACACCTGCAGCTCTGCTTCATCACTTGTGAAGCTTTACCCTGTAGGTGGAGACTGGGGGCTTGAACCTAAGTCCTTGCCCATTGTAACATGTGCGCTCAACTAGGTGCATCACCACCCAGCCCCCTAGATTCATTTTTTATAAACATTTGGACTCCTCTAACTTCATACAGATGCAAAATTTTCAGCCAAGATAAATGTCAATCTATGCATTTTGGGTTTGTTTACGTCAAAATTCAGAACTTAATGAGACAAACTTTTATAGTCTACTCTGTATACATATGTGTTGTCTTCGAAGATTTTATAATTTGCTAAGAATGTGATATGTGATGATAAAAATATGTCCTACTGGGAGTTGGGCTGTAGTGCAGCGGGTTAAGCACAGGTGGCGCAAAGCACAAGGACCGGCATAAGGATCCTGGTTCGAACCCCGGCTCCCCACCTGCAGGGGAGTCGCTTCACAGGCGGTGAAGCAGGTCTGCAGGTGTCTTTCTCTCCTCCTCTCTGTCTTCCCCTCCTCTCTCCATTTCTTTCTGTCCTATTTAACAATGACAACAATAATAATAACTACAACAATAAAACAACAAGGGCAACAAAAGGGAATAAATAAATAAAATAAATATTTAAAAAATGAATAAAAATATGTCCTACTAAGTGCTTTGTTGTGCCAAACATTCTTTATACTAATGTCCGTCTTCAGTCCTCATAGGAACTTATTGGGTAGAAGTATTATTCTTTGTGCAGAGTCATTGCTGGTATTCAGTGCCCATGTAGCTCTTTTATTTCTGGCAGCCATTTTTTAATTAAAGGTAAGAGGGAGGGAGGGAGGGAGAGAGAGAGAGAGACCTGCAGCACTGCTTTACTGCTTATGAAGCTTCCCTCCTGCAGGTGGGCACCAGGGACTTACTTGAACAAGAGTCCTCAAACATGATGACATGTATATTCTAGCCATCCCCTAATTATTATGATATTAATTTTATAGGACATGAAATTGACTCTTAGAGGGGTCAGGTAATTGACCCAAGGTCAGTTGCTGAACTTACAACAATGACATTGGGGAGAAAGCCCTCCAGTACGTCTAGTACCCTTTACTGGCAAAAGACAAAAATTTATATAAAAACTTTATTGTAAATGAGTTAAATTTAAAAAAAGCTTGATGGAAGGGCATCATCACCAGGTCTGGAGCTTGGGGCTGAATTTTATTCTTGGGTGGAAAACTCACCTGGCCTGGATCCAGTAGCAAAGACTGACAGATTGATAGTTTTTCTCTGGATTTCTCAGGAGTTGGTGAATGATGGTTTTGAGTCAGTTGGGCTTTCCTTGATTCATACCACTAACAAGACAAGACAGAAATGTTGCAAGTGGCATAAGAGAGCTCCCTGTGAAATATCATTGCTGTTCAGATAAGTAAAAAAAAAAAATGATTTGTGCTTGCAGAATGCTTTCCTGGACCAAGGACTGTGCTCATGAGCCTTATCTGTGTGCACTTACTTCAAGTTTGCAGTGCTTATTTTGCAAAGTAGTTAACTTCGTTTATTCCCATGAGAAGTTCATGGTCTTGCAAACTGAGAGGTTCAGCATCTTGTCTAAGGCGACACCACTGGTACAAAAATGGAGTTGATTCAAATCCACATCTGTTTTGAGACCTAGGTATTCAAGACAGAGCTTATAAAGTGGGAGATGATTGAGATGAACCATGAAAATATGTAGAAGGCCGTAGACTGAGACCATTCTAAACATGGATGACCTAAACAAAGGCAGACTTTGGGGAGGGGACTGGAACAACAACCAAAATTCTTGTTCAGAAATTTTGATGGTTCAGTATCAGATAAAAGAAAACCAAAAAGATCAGTTGGAACTGTAGTTAGGAGGTCTCTCCAAACTCCCAGTATGGAGGTCTGAACTCTAAGCAACTTATCTTCAGGGTTTCTGAAGAATTGGCGGTAAGTCGTTGTATGAGCTTGCTAGGCTTATCATAAAAATGTATCACAAACCAAATGGTTCAGAAAACACAAGTTTGTCTCATAGTTGTGGAGGTCAGGAGTCCAAGTTCAAGGTGTTGGCTGATTTATTTCTTTTGGAGGATTGTGAGAAGAATCAGCACCAGGCCTTTCTCTTCGACATACAGATGAGCTTCTTCCTGAGTCTTTATCATCTCTTCCATATATTCTTTTAATTTTTTAAAAAAATATTTATTTATAAAATGGAAACACTGACAAGACCATAAGATAAAAGGGGTACAATTCCCACCACCAGAGCTTGGTATCCCATCCCCTCCCATGATAGCTTTCCTATTCTTTAACCCTCTGGGAGTATGGACTCAGGGTCATTATGGGTTATTCTCTTAATTTTTAAAGTTGCATTTCATTTATTTTATTTAATTTAATAAGGCAGTGATAAATTGAGAGGGGGAAAGGGAGATAGAGAAGGAGAAAAAGAGAGACAGCTACAGGCTTGTTTCACCACTCATTAAGCTTCCTCCTTGCAGGTAGGGACCAGGGGCTTGATTCCAAGTTCTTACACATGGTAATGTGTATACTTAACTGGGTACACCACTGCCCAATCTCAGTCTCTTTCTTCTGTGTCCAGGTTCACGTCTCCTCTTCTTGGGAGGATACTAGTCAGATTGAATTAGGGTTCCTTTTAATTTCATTGCCTCCATAAAGAAACTATGTCCAAATAAGGTCACATCATCTAGTACTAAGAGTTGGGCTTTCAGCATAGGACTTTACAGCGGTGTGAGTTGACTGTGTATGCATACAATTCAACCTACAAATAGTAGTCAGGTAGACGGTTCAGCAGTTTTATGGAGTCTGCTTTCCTTTAAAAAAAACTGTTGTTTAACGTCAGACTTTCAAATCAGGTACATAAAACCAAGTGATGCAAATCATAGCAAATGAAGAGGGCAATCAATCACGTACAGCATTGGTGTGGTAGAAAGCAAAAGAAAACATTTCCATTTGAAACAATAATCAATAGCAGACATTTTCACATCAAGAAAAGGGACATTTTTTCCTGTCCAGAGGAGATGTCTGTTTGTTCAGGAAACTGTCCTTATCCAAGCCCCAGGCTTGATAGGGCAGAATTTTTTAAAAAATGAGTTTTTTCACTACACTAAAGCATGAGTTTGAAAAAATGGGCATTGGGTGAAGACAATGTAAGGAAGGAAGAAGCTGAAAATACAGAGAGAGCAGAAAGGAGCAAGGCAAGAGAAAAGAGAAATAAAATGTGACAGGAAAGACGAGGAAGAGAGTTGGACAGTGGGGCATTCCATATGACGGGAGTAAGCTGTGATGTATGGTTTCTGTTTTAGACTGGTCCTTAGGTTGAGTGTAATGTGATCCCCTCTGTTCAAAACACTTCTTCGTGTACTATCATTTTTGATAGTAGGGTTTCAGAGGAGGATTAGTGGGAAAAGTGCTTCATTTTATGGTCATGGGGCGGCGAAGAGAGTGACTACAGAAGACAAGATATTTCAGCAAGAGATTAGTGGATACAAGAAACTGACATCTCAGGTTTCTGTTATGAGTCCTTATTAGCAAAGTGGCCTTGAGGAAGTCACCTTTCCCCCTTAAGCCTCAATTTCCTCATCCTGAAAGTGGGGTAAAAAATGCAACCTGTCTCCTAAGGTTGCCCTGTGAGGCTTCAATGAGATAATGGTTGTAAAATGTTTGGAACAAAGCCAGATGCATAATTAAGTGCACCATGATTAGCTGTGGGAAAGAGCATGAAACTTCAGCAGTACTTGCAGTGGGGGCTGGAAACATTTTTCCCCTTTCTAACCATTGAAAGGAAGGACAAAGAGGGCAGGAGGGAGGTCTTGGGAACACCCAGGCTGGAAACATCTGGGTTGTTCCAGAGAGGGGGGTGTGGGTGGGTGGGGGAGAAGTAGGTCTGTTGGAGTGTAGCAAACCAAAGAGAAAAGGCATTAGCAAAGTTCCTGAAAGCAAATCAACACAAATGGGACTTAAGGAATTTAAACAGTGATGAGTGCTCCTCACCTCACAGTTGCTCTTTCTTCCTGTTGGACTCTGCTTGCAGCAACTGTGTGGCTGGTTAAGTGCTTCCTTCCCTCTCCACAGAGAGATGATCACAGAGACCTGCAAGGATACAGAGGAACATTAGCACCTATGAGCCCACCACCTAGTCCTGTCAAATCTGAGCAACTTGTCTTGCTTCTCTCATTTCTTTTCCTAGCTTCGTATTTCAGATGTGGCTCGGCCGTGAGGCACAGGCCCTGAACTTGTGAGGCCTTGGGTTTGATTCCCCCAGCACAGCATATGACAGAATGGTGCTCTGGTCTTCTCTTCTCTCTCATGGAACAAGTACATGATTAATATTTTGTCGTTGGTACTGTGATCACTGGGGCTTCACTGCTCTATGCTGATTTTTTCCCACATAAACAGAGACAGAGAAATAGAGATAAAGAGCCCACAGCATCAAAGTTTCCTTTGGTGTGGTGGGGACTGAGCTTGAACTTCGGTTGTACCTATAACAAAACAAATTCACTACCCAATTTTATAAATATATCCTTTATTTTATTTTTAATGAGAGAGAGAGAGGGGGAGAGAGGGGGGGGGGAGAGAGGGGGGGGGAGAGAGAGAGAGAGAGAGAGAGAGAGAGAAAGGGAGAGAGAAAGGGAGACCAGACCATAGCAGTGCTGGGGAATGACCCTGCATATTATGCTGATTATTCAGCCCCAGACTTATATTTCTTTTTTTCCTTTTTGATTTACTTATTGGACTGGGGAGGCAGCATAATGGTTATGAAAAATGGTTATGAAAGCAAAAGGCTTTCATGCTTGAGGCTCTAAGGTCCTGTGTTCAATTCTCCACATCACCGTAAACCAGAATTAAGCTGTGCTCTGGTCTCCCTTTCTCTTTCTTTCTCTCTGTATTTCTCTCATTAAAAATAACATAAAATATATTTTAAAAAGCTAAAGGAGGTTGAATTGTTAAGTGTTCCACATGTATAAACTATTGTGTTTTGTTGTTAACTGTAAACCATTAATCCCCCAATAAAGAAATAAAAAACAGCTAAAGGAATAAATGCAAATGTGAATACTGTTGAAGTCCCTTGGATGCTTCTCACTCCCTTCAAGTCAGTAGATCCCTATACATTCTGCTTTCTGGGATATAATTTGTTTATAGTCTCTTTCTTTGTAATCTTGTTTAGCCATCTCCCTCACCCCCTTTCATACACTGGAGAACCTGGTTCAGTTCTGTGGGCTGTTATCTCCAGTCTCAATGTTACTCTTTGATTCAACAACGAAATCAATAATCGCCAATTCCTTTGATGAAATCAAATCATGTCATTTAACTATGACTACTTTGTTTCTTCCCTACCCTTATGTCTTTCAGTTTTTGTAGTTTATATATTTCAATTTAGAACTGCTTTAAAGGTGTGTGTGTGTGTGTGTGTGTGTGCGTGCGTGTGTGTGCGCGCGCTCATTGGTGAAATTCCTCATCTTTTAAAAAAATTTTATTTATAAAAAGGAAACACTGACAAAAACCATAGAATAAGAGGAGTACAACTCCACACAATTCTCTTCACCAGAACTCTGTATCCCACACCTCCCCTGATAGCTTTCCTGTTCTTTATCCCTCTGGGAGTGTAGACCCAGGGTCATTATGGGGTACAGAAGGTGAAAGGTCTGGCTTCTGTAATTGCTTCCCTACTGAGCTTCCCTGCTGAACATAGGCTTTGACAGGTCAATCCATACTTCCAGCCTGTCTCTCTCTTTCCCTAGTGGAGTGGGGGTCTGGGGAAGCAGGGCTCCAGGACACATTGGTGGGGTCGTCTGCCCAGGGAGGTACAGTTAGCATCATGCTAGCATCTGGAACCTGGTGGCTGAAAGAAGAGTTAATATAAAGCCAAAAAAAAAATGTTGTCTAATCATGAACTTAAAGGCTGGAATAATGAAGATAAAGATTTGGGGGTCTCCGTATTATAGATAGTTAGTAGGCTTATTTTAGTTATATTAAAAAAAGCTCATGACTATACTATTTTTTTTTCTTTCTGGGCCTAACATCTGATATGCAGGTGGACCCAAGTTATTGTCTGGGGAGATGATGTCATGGCTGGAAAAAGGAGCAGAAAGCTGGATCAGGGAAGAGTGTAGCTCCCAAATATGGGAAAGGTGTATAAATATTGTTGACTGTATACCCTATCGATTTGATCTGATCTGGGGCCCATATCCCTCTCTCCATTGTCATTTCTATCAGTAACAACACAATAGACCCCTTTGTGGGCCCCCATAGGACCTTGCCCTCAACGTGGATCTACAACTGTAGAGAATGTTCCATCCTCCAAAGGAGGCTGAACAAATACTCTATCTTCCACTTGAGGAAGATGGGTTCTGAAATTGGGGCAGCTTGGAGCATTCGTACGCATGACCACAGAATGTGAGCTCAGATCTACAGGAATGCAAAGGTCACATAGGCTTCTAAGATGAATATTCCTCATCTTTTTTATCCATTGTATCCTGTTTTTCGCTTGTTTCATTGACTGTATTCACCATAGATATTTGGGGACTCTAGACTGGGTGGATCCCAAACAGTGATCTTCCTATAGTGAGCTTTACATGATTTTTCATGCTGAGACAGAATCATGAAAATGTCAGCAGTATGCTTGAAGAGGCCAAGGTTCTACAAATACAAAAAGTGTCTTCCTATAAATGTTTATTAATCTTTAAGTAGAGCAAACTTTTGATTTTGTTATTTATCTTTACTAAATTCAAAAAATGTATTTGATTGCTTTCTTCAGTATTTTTACTTCCTCCTGACTTCTTGAATTGGACAATATGTTCACAGGTATTGTAATTTTAATATGTATCAGATATATGTCTGAGGGATGAATGTACATATAGCTATAAATAACCCTGTTTAAGCTTTAATCCCTGAGTACACTTACACTTTAGGTTTGTACATTGTCTAATTTCCATAGTAATTTCTTCTTGTTTTTCATCAATGTGTCATTTAGAAGTGTTCTTTTTGGGAGTCAGGTGGTAGAGCAGCGGGTTAAGCACAGGTGGCGCAAAGTGCAAGGACCAGCCTAAGGATCCCGGTTTGAGCCACTGGCTCCTTACCTACAGGGGAGTCGCTTCACAGGCGAACACTACTCAGCTATTATTGTATTATGACAGTCCTTGGAATTGAACCTGGGACTTCAGGCATGAAGATCTGGTGCACTACTGCTTCATTGCTCCCCTGGTATGTCAAATAGTCCTTCAAGTATCTTCCCTTATGTATGGCTTGTTATAATATCCTAAAATAAAGAGAATATGTAACGCACTTGTATATCCATCCTAACATTTTCCCCTGGACTTTCTGGTATTCCCATAGCAAATTCTGAATCTTCCTAACTGTGCTAAAGTCTTTTGTTCCCTTTCCCCATGACAGAAATATTAAACAGGACAAGAAGTTGAAACGAAAACTTAGTAAAATAGAAGCCCCCAGAACATCTCTTGGGCCTTAATAAAATAAGACAGCAGGTGTAGTTGCTATAGCATTCAAAGACTATGCTGCTTTAAGATACAGCTCTGTTACATCAGGCTCAAACCTCAAGAGATTCCAGATTACACCATTACTGTAATGTATGGAGCATATATTATCAAATCAGAGTGTTCTAGAAATCTGAATATGAATGAGTCTTGACTGAATACCCTTATTTGGTTCCTTTGAAAGGCCTTGGAAAATGAGTTGATGTTCTTGGACCCAGTTTCATGTGTAATGAGTCTAAGAAACTAAAAAATCATTACCATGGATCTCCAGAATGAAATCAATCTTTCTGTTGTTGTTGTTATTGTATGTTGCCTCTATCTTTGATGTGATGCTTTTAAACTGGAACAGACACTATTAACTGAGTGCAAACAAATGGAGACTATCACATTTCAAAATCTAAAAAAATTCCCAGCTGTTACTTACTCACATTGAAGTTCTAAATAATTCCATATATTACTAGGAAATGTGGAAGGTTGGGGGAGATGTTTTCCCTAGAGAGATGCTTAGTTTATACAAGAACAGTGTTGGCTGCTAGAGTTTTTAGAGAATTGGTGAATATTTTTACTTTCTCTATGGTGGTCAAATTTTGGACATTAGTTGCCTGAAGCAATAATCTCCTTGGCTTTTCTTTTACATCAAAGAAAGTGAATCATTATCATCTATTATTTGGACACAGATGAAGATATTATGTTCTGAGTCACTGAAAGAGATGTAAGCTTCTCTCTTTATTCAAAGATATCAAGAAGGTAATTTCACGTTCTAGTGTATGTAGAGTAGAAGCTACATTCAAAACAAAATTTTTGCTTCCTTCTGTTTTTTTCTTTTTCTTATTTTTTCTTTATTGGGGGATTAATGGTTTATAGTCAACAGTAAAATACAGTAGTTTACACCTGTGTAACATTTCTCAGTTTTCCACACAACAATTCAACCCCCTCTAGGTCCTCCTCTGCCATCATGTTCCAGGACCTGAATCCCCACTCCCACCCCAGAGTCTCTACTTTGGTGCAATATACCAAACTCAGTCCAAGTTCTGCTTTGTGTTTTCTTATTTTTTAACTTCTTTAATTATTATTAATGATTTAATAATGATTGACAAGATTATGGAGGGGTACAATTCCATACAATTATCACCACCACAGTGCCATATCCCCTCCCCTCCATTGGAAGCTTCCCTATTCTTTATCCCTCTGAGAGGGTGGACCAAAGATCTTTATGGCATGCAAAAGGTGGGAGGTCTGAACTGCTTCTCTGCTGGACATGGTTATTGACAGGTCAATCCATACTCTCAGCCTGTTTCTGTCTTTCCCTAGTGGGGCAGGGCTCTGGAGAGGTGGCGGTTCCAGGATACATTGGTGGGTGAGGTCTTGTGCCCAGAGAAGTCAGGTTGACATCATAGTAGCATCTGCAACATGGTGGCTGAAAGATAGATATAATAGATATAAAGCAGAACAAATTGTTTAATAATAAGGAGCCTAAAGGTAAGAATATAGCAGGTGATATTTGAGGTCTTCATGTAGGAAGAAGCTAGGAAGTCTATTTTAAGTATATTCCAAGGGACTCATGACTAATTATCTATTGCCTTCTTAAACTCTAAGAAAGCAAGGAACCTCCCTCAAACTCTATAAAACCCATATTTCTCTCAGTCCTGGAACCTCTGGGGCTTTGCTCATTTTCCTTCATGCTGCTTTTGATCCATACCATTTGATACCGCATCTGTTGATCTCAGCCAGTACCACCTCGGCATGTACCACCTTCACTTCAGACTCTGACCAGAGACACCAGACCTACGATGTCAACCCTTTAGCTCCAATACTTCAGTGAGAATTTTCCTAGCTCATAAGACTCTTTAAGTTCCATTCTGGGTGGCACACCTCCTGGCATAGTTAAAGAACCTAGATATAGACCAGGGCCCATGAGATAGGGCACATGTGCACATCTATCCATAAGTTAGGGGAAAATATATACCTTAAAGTAAAAGCTCACAATAGTTTGCAGTGACTCACTAAGTGCAGCAAGCAAGTAGAAAGACCTAAAAAAGACACCATGAAGTATTTAATCAGATAGTTTCTACTTAGACCTAGATACCCTCCTCACCTGCTTCTTATTTCACTTCCCTCAATCACTCTAAGATTAACCATGTCAGATAAAGTAAAGACTACAAAAGCTGGTTAAGGGCAAGAGACTGGAACACTTTAATGATGGCACTTTTGGTCACTACCAGGCCACCCATCATCCAGGGCCCTAGTCAGGGAATCCTGGGATTACCACATAGATTTGATGAACCTAGAACTTCTAACAGATCCCTCTCTCCATTGACACTGGTCATCTCCATCAGGAACATCATAAACCCTCCTGTGGGCCTCCATAGGACCTTGCCCTTAGTGTGGAACAACAATGGTAGGGACTGCCCCACTCTCCGTCGGGTGGCTGGATCTGCCATTAGAGAAAGAGAGGTCCTGAAATGAGTGCAGCCTAGAGTGTTCCTAGCTATGACTACCAAATGTGAGTTCAGATTGACAAGAATGCAGAGGTTACACAGTCTCCTGCGCTAAATAGGAATAGCTATGGGCCCTAGGTCAGATCAATGGGGTCTATAGTTAATGGTATTTATATACTCTTCCCATATCTGGGAGCTACTCACTGCCCTGATTCAGCTTTCTCATCCTATTCCCAACTCTAACACTCTTTTCCCAGACAATACTTTCAGCCTACCTGCTTGTTAACTGTTGGGCTCAGACAAGATTATAATCTTTAAAAAACGAAATCAGCCAATCTTGGCAAGGAATGGGATTCTCTGAACCTCAAGGTATAATAATACTGTTGATACTTCAGTTTCTACCTTTCCAGAATTCAGGACTCAAAATGCAACACTCATCAAGAGGAAGGGAAAGAATAAGGTGTAGGCTGAAGGCAGGTGGATGACTCCAGGCATCAGTTAGAAGCCATCTAGCCAGATAGGGGAGTGCTCGCTGACAACATCTGGTAGCAGCTGGCTATTGAGGTCGTGTTGCAGAGTGGCATGTGGAGAGTTCCTGCAAAGTTCCTCTAGCTTCTTCTGGTCTGCCTTGGCATGGTGGGAGCAAAGTGAAAAAGGTAATGTTAAATTCATTAAGACAGGGAGTTGGGTGGTAGCGCAGCAGGTTAAGCGCATGTGGCGCAAAGCACAAGGACCAGCGTAAGGATCCTGGTTTGAGCCCCAGGCTCCCCACCTGCAGGGGAGTCACTTCACAGGTGGTGAAGCAGGTCTGTAAGTGTCTATCTGACTTCCCCTCCTCTCTCTGTCTAAATGCTCATTTAGGTGATAAGGTTTTTTAAAACAACTTGGGGGTGTGATTACTAGAATTCTGGGCAATAATGTTACATGAGTTAAGTGGGATACTTTTGCTCTTGTCAGGACACAGAAGGAGTTTCTTGGGTAAATGACACAGTTATATTTTTTTGACCTGGTAATGACTACAGGAGTGCTATTGTATGTGAATTCATTTAATCTACATGAGTGACTTTTCTTATTTGTGTTACTTTACATTAAAATCATTTTAAATATATGGAAGGGCATGTCTATATATATATATATATGCAGTTCCCAGGGAATGACTTAGTTGAATTTTTTTTCACTAGGAATTAGCTGAGACTTTGCATCTGTGATATTCAATAGTTCCCTGAAGACTCTTCTCTCTCCTTTTTTTCCAGATAGAGAGGAGAGTGAGAGAGAGAGAGAGAGAGAGAGAGAGAATGAGAGAGAAAGAAAGAGGAAAGACACCACAGCACTGCCCCACCACTCTGGAAGTTTCCCCTTTGCAGGATTCTCCCATTTGGTAGCCAGGGGCTCAAACCCATTCCCTTAAGTATGCTCTCTATAGGCTGGTTACTGAAGCTCATAATAGAAGAGAGAATAAAACAACTTGATAAAAGCATGGGAGAAGGAAGAGTTATCTAAGGTAGCACAGAAGTGACAAAGAGAAGAGAAAAGGGATGGACTGAAGGTTTGGAGAGAAGAACCATTTGCTAGGTTTTGGTAGCTTGCATCTTAATTCTGCAGTTTCTCATTAAAGGGGCATAGATTAAGGATGCTTGTGGTAGTGCTGCCCCAAATATGATCTGTCAGAAACAAGTGTTTCACATGTTGCTTCAATTCCACTTCAAATCTTTGGAATGTCACCAACCTGCCTCAAGATGTTGTGAATTAGCAATACATGATCTGATATTTAATCCTGCATTTAATGGCATGGGTCAAACTAACAAAAGATTCCTAAGTCAAGGAAGCACTGAATAAGTTGATGATATGTTGAAAGCAAGCAGCTTTGTGCAGGACTCATGGAGGTGTGAGGATTCAGTGGTCTGGAGTGGGATTCAAGGTCAGGGTCCTAGTATTTAAGAATAAATAAATATTTGAGAAAGGCAAAGCCAAAGCCCATTCCAGAGCAGACAAATTAACTAGATAGACAGTTAGGCATGGGGACTAAGGCAGGGAACCTGTAATTGGATATGGGGTACAAGGGACAATGTTTTAGTAGGGTCAATGGCTAGGTTGACCTCATAGAGTCATGTGAGTTAAGGAACTCGGCGTCTTAATTTTCTCTTTAATGAGTAAACAAGATTTATTCCAGAGCCTGGGGCAGACTAAATCTATGGGAGAGGCACTGGAGGTACTCAAGTGGCCCCAACTGTTCTGCTCCTTGACTCCTCAATCAAACATAAATGAGACTGTTTTCATGATTACTAGCTCTTTTTCTAGAGATTGACTCTATTCAGATTTGCTTTTTAAGTAAATAGCCTTTGTAGGTGGTGGTGTTGATCCCCTATAGTCTCACAGCAGGAGGTCTGTAATGTTCCATTGTCTCTCTTTCATTAACATTAAGAAATGAATATATTCAGGTGGTGTCAGCTTTGTTCCTGTATTATCACACGTCACATCAAAATTTAATCTAATGATTTTAGCATTAGCTGATGATCATTGCCAAGCCTACTATTCCATTAGAAGTAGGAAATTGGGGCTGGAGATATAGCATATGGTTATACAAAAAGACATTCATGCCTGAGGCTCCAAGATCCCAGGTTCTATCCTCAGCACCACTATAAGCCAGAGCTGGGCAATGCTCTGGTAAAAAAGAAAATTGTGTGTGTGTGTGTGTGTGTGTGTGTGTGTGTGTGTGTGTGGAGAGAGAGAGAGAGAGAGAGGGAGAGGGAGAGGGAGAGGGAGAGGGAGTGGGAGAGGGAGAGAAGGCAGGGGAAAATCTGCAGCTGGGTGGTGGTGCACCTAATAGAGCACACGTTACAATGCACAAGGACATAGGTTCAAATCCTTGGTTCCTACCTGCAGGGGAGAAGTTCTATGATCAGTGGAGCAGTGTTACAAGTGACTCTATCATTATCTCTCCATCTCCCTGTTTCATCTCAATTTCTCTGTTTCTATCCAATAAATAAACAAAATATATTATTTAAAGATTTTATTTATTTTATTAATGAGAAAGATAGGAGGAGAGAGAGAAAGAGCCAGACTTCAGTCTGGTACATGTGCTGCCAGGGATTGAACTCAGGACCTCATGCTTGAGAGTCTAGTTCCTTAGCCACTGCGCCATCTCCCAGACCACATAAACAAAATATTTTAATAAAAAAGAGAAGTAGGAGACTGTTGATTTTCCAATGATATCACTTCTTCTGCATTCATTGGCTACATTTTTATAAAGAAGAAATGGCAGGCAGGTAGACATCAGTAGACCTGCTTCAGCACTTGTGAAGCATACCCCTTGCATCTGGGAACTGGGGTCTCAAATTTGGGTCCTTGCACATGGTGATATGTGTGCCACCGCTCCCCTCTATATCTCCCCCTCCTTTTCAAGTTCTTTCTGTCCTGTCAAATAAAATAGAAAGCAAGAAAGGAAAAAAAAGAGGAAAATGGCTGCCCAGAGTGGTGAATACATAAATGCTGGCACTGAGCCCCAGCAATAATCTTAGTGGCAATTGACAATAAAAGGAAAGAAAAGGGGAGTCGGGCTGTAGCGCAGGGGGTTAAGCACAGGTGGCGCAAAGCACAAGGACCGGCATAAGGATCCCGGTTCGAACCCTGGCTCCCCACCTGCAGGGGAGTCGCTTCACAGGCGGTGAAGCAGGTCTGCAGGTGTCTATCTTTCTCTCCTCCTCTCTGTCTTCCCCTCCTCTCTCCATTTCTCTCTGTCCTATCCAACAACAACAACAACAATAATAACTACAACAATAAAACAACAAGGGCAACAAAAGGGAATAAATAAATAAAATAAATATTTAAAAAATTTAAAAAAAGGAAAGAAAAGAAAGAAAGAAGAAATGGCCTTCATCAACTATGTGACAATCCTGAAATACAGTTCTTATTGGAAAGGTAGGATGACTGCTTGGTTTTTGTATTGTGCTCACCAATTTTCAGGATGACTTTGTGTCCTATTAAATTCCAGTAGCATGGCTCTTGTGTTTTTATGAACTCACAATGAATTCACTGCCTTTTATGCACTTGATGTAACTCAATAAGCCACAGTGACTTTCCTTTTTTCTTTTATTCACTCATTTTAAATTTTTATTAGCGATTCAATATTGATTTACAAAATTGTGAGATAGTAGGGGTATAACTACATACAGTTCCCACCACCAGGGTTCTGTCCCCATCCCCTCCACTGGAAACTAGGGTAGTTCTCCCAAGGTAAGGGCTGACTCTATAACTATCTATCTATATTTATGTATATCTATTTCCTCCCATTTTTAATGGTCCTGCCTTCACTTCCTTTCTAGTCACAACTACACCTATTACTACTTCCAGGTGGCTCTCTTTTTTTCCTCTCTCAGATACAAGAAGCATTTCCTGACTTCCTTTGTTGTTCTCCTGAATTGCTTCCCTTTCACCACTGGTATAAACACAAGATTCTTGGAGAAATTGATTGAATGTCTCAAACTTTTTAATGCACAGACCATAGGCTGAATCTTTGAAATGTTGACTCTCCTAAAAGCTTAGACCAGGAGAGCAGAAGCAACCAGTGGCTTTACTTTATAATATATATATATATATATAATATAATATATAATATATATTATATTATATATATAATATTATATATATAATATAATATATATTATATTATATTATATATAATATAATATATATAATATATATTATATTATATATATAATATAATATATATAATATAATATATATTATATTATATATAATATAATATATATATAATCAAAGGACAAATTATGGTGAGGTTGTACATGATACAGCAAATCCTAACAATGGGATTTTCAAAGTCAACCCAATTGCCAAATAATTTGATTATAGTAATAACTATTACCTTCTTAAACCCTAAGACAGCAGGAGCCTCCTGCTTACTCTATAAAGCCCAAATTTCCCACAGTTCTGGAACCTTTAGGGTGGGGCTCACTTTCCAGCATGCTTCTGTCAATTTATACCAAATAATACTACATCTGCTGATCCTAACCTGTTCAATTCAGTGAGTACCACCTTGGCATGCTTCACTTTGGAATGTGTCCAGAGATATCAGGTGTGGAATGTCAATCCATCAGCATCATTACTCGGGTGAGACCTTTCCTTTCTCATCGGACTCCTTAATTCCATTTTGGGTGGTCCACTTCCTAACAAAGCCTCAAAACCTAGATATAGAACAGGTCCCATGAGATAGGGCAGATGTACACATATAGCTATAAATTAGGGCAAAATATATCCCTGAAAGCAAACGTGCAGAATAGTTTGCAGTGAGCCAATAAATGAAGCAACCAAGTAGAAAGACCTAAAAAGACACCTTAAAGTACCTAATGAAATAGTTTCTACTTAGACCTAGATACCCTCCTCATCTACTTCCTATTACACTTCCCTCAGTCACTCCAAAGTTAACCTTATCAAAGTAAGGACTACAAAAGCTGAATAAGGGCAAGACACTGGCGTACGTTAATGATGACTCTTTAGTTAGTATCAGGCCACCCCATCAGCTGGGACCCTAGTCGGGGAGTCCTGGGATTCCCACACAAACACAATGAGCCTAGACCTCAAATAGATTCCTCTCTCCATTATTACTGGTCATCTCCATCAGGAACAACATAATGGACCCCTTGTGAATCAACAATGATAGAGAATGTTCCATCCTCCGAAGGGGGATTGGACAACATATTTTATCTACTACCTGAAGAAGTTGGGTCCTGAAATTGGTGCAACTCGGAATGTTCCTACTGAGACCACAGAATGCAAGTTTGGACCTACAGGGATGTAGAGGTGACATAGGTTCCTATGCTGAATATGGGCCCCAGATCAAATCGATGGGGTTTATAGTCAACAATATTTAAACACCTTTCCAGTATTTGGGAGCTACTGTCTTCCCTGATCCAGCTTTCTAGCCCTTTTTACAGCTATGCCATCATCTCCCCAGACATAACCTGGGTCCACCTGCATATCAGATGACAAGCTCAAGCAAAAACCAATAAAGTCACGGGCCCTTTGGAATAAACCTATTAGCTATTTCCAAAACAGAGACCTCAAATCTTCATCTGCAATACTCCAGCCTTTAGGTTCATGATTAATCAACAATTTCTGTGACTTTATACGTTAACTCCTTTTCAGCTACCAGGTTCCAGATGCAACCACGATGCCAAATGGACTTCTCTGGACAGATGACCCCACCAATGTGTCCTGGAGCTCCGCTTCCTCAGAGTCCAGTTCCACTAGGGAAAGAGAAAGACAGGAAGGGAGTATGGATCGACCTGTCAACACCCATGTTCAGCGGGGAAGCAATTACAGAAGTCAGACCCTCCACCTCCTACATCCCATAATGACCCTGGGTCCATACTCCCAGAGGGTTAAAGAATAGGGAAGTTATCAGGGGAAGGGATGGGATAGGGAACTCTGGTGGTGAAAACTGTACTCCTTTTATCCTATGGTCTTGTCAGTGTTTCCATGTTATAAATAAATACATTGAAATAATAATAAAAATAATTTTAAAAAGCCCCAAGATTCCTGGTGACAGAAATTTTGTCCTGACACAGGACAAAATGTTTAATAAACAGGAACTAGAAAGTAGGAACTGAGTAGGTAAGAATAGGGACTTAAGGTGGAAAGAATCTAGGAAGTTTATTTTAGGTGTGTTCCTAGGGGCCTGTGACTTTAGTAATTTTTGCTTGAGCTTGATAGCTAACACCTGGTTGAACATACATGTTACAATGTGCAAGGACCTGGGTTCAAGGCCCCAGTCCCTACCTGTAGGGGGAAGCTTTGCTAGTGGTGAAGCAGTGGTGCCGGGGTGTCTCTGTCTCTCTCCTTCTCTATCTCCCCCTTTCCTCTTGATTTCTGGATGTCTCTATCTAATAAGTAAAGATGATAAAAAAATTTAAAAGTAAGAAAGAAGAAATGGCAGATAGACATCTGCAGGCCTGCTTCACCTCTTGTGAAACATACACCCTGCATGTGGGAATTTGGGACTCGAATCTGGGTCCTTGAACATGGTGCTATGTGCCTCACCGTTCCACCTCTCTATCTCCCCTTCCATCTCAATTTCTCTCTGTCTTGTCAAATAAAATAGAAAGGAAAAAAAAAAAGAAAATGGCTGCCCAGAACAGTAGATTCATAGTGCTGGCACTGAGCTCCAGCAATAACCTTGGTGGTAATTAACAATAAAAGGAAAAAAAGAAAAGAAGAAGAACGAAAGAAGAAATGGCTCTCATCACCTATGTGACAATCCCATCTCTACCCCTTTCTTTGCCTCTCTACCAGCCACTTCTCTCTCAATTTCTGGCAGTTTTTATCCAATAACTAGATAAAGATAATAAAAAATAAAACGAATAATCAAATAATGCTTAAAAATATTGTCTGGGAAGATGGTGTTAGAATTGAGAACAGAACTAGAAAGGTGGATTAGGGCAGAGAGTAGCTCACAAACTTGGAGAAAATATATAAATATAATTAACTGTTTACCACATCAATCTGACCCAGAGCCTTGTATATTCATATTTAGCACAGGAGCCTGTGTAACCTCCAAGTCCCTGTTCGTCTGAGCCCACAGTCCATGATCACAGCTGTGAACGTTCTAGGCTGCATTCATTTCAGTTCCTGTCTTCTTCCAGTGACAGAATAGTATGACCCACCCTCCTTTCGGAAAGTGGGGCAGTCCCTATCATTGCTACTTTATAGTGAGGGCAGTGTCCTGGAGAGGCCCTCAGAAAGGCTTGTGATGATGTTCCTGATGGAAGTGACCAGTCTAGGCCCATGGTATTTATGGGGGCAATTTTCCATTTTTATACTCAGAATGTCCTAGACTGGGTCACAGAGAGTCCTTTTCCACAGCCTCTTGAGTTGGTTCTTGAGTTCTTTTGCCTTGACCACAGTAGTTACCTGTAGCTTTCTTGCTTTTTAAATTTTTAAATATTTATTTATTCCCTTTTGTTGCCCTTGTTGTTTTATTGTTGTTGTTATTGACGTTGTTATTGATGTCATCATTGTTGGATAGGACAGAGAGTAATGGAGAAGGGAAGGGAAGACAGAGAGGTGGAGAGAAAGATAGACACCTGCAGACCTGCTTCGCCACTTGTGAAGTGACTTCCCTGCAGGTGGGGAGCCAGGGGCTCTAACCCGGATCCTTTTGCCGGTCCTTGCGCTTTGCGCCACCTGTGCTTAACCCACTGCACTACCGCCCGACTCCCAGCTTTCTTTTTAGCCTAAGAAGATGTTCCAGGCTCATCTAGAATAGCGCTGGCCCCAGATCTTAAATCAGACACTTCTCTATGGAATCTTGGTTTATACATAGATGGAAATGATGTTCAGGAAATGATGTTATAATGTGTGCACTAGGGCGTTCACTGCTACTAGGTTTTCACAGTTACAGAACTTTTCAGTGGTCATGAATAGAAATCGTCTTTTCAGCTTAAGAGCCTATGTGACCTCTGCATCCCTGTAGATCTGAGCTCACATTCTGTGGCCATGAGTAGGAATGTTCCAAGCTGCCCCAATATCAGGACCCATCTTCCTCAGGTGTAGCATAGAGTATGTTGTCCAGCCTCTCCTTGGAGGATGGAACATTCTCTACCGTTGTTGATCCAAGTTGAGGGCAAGGTCTTATGGGGGCCTACAAAGGGGTGTGCTTTGTTGTTCCTGATAGAGATGACCAGTAACAATGGAGAGAGGGATTTATTAGAGGTCTAGGCCCATCATGTCTGTTTGGGAATCTCAGGACTCATCGAATAGGGCCCCAGCTGAAGGGGTGGTCTGATAGTGACTAAAGAGTCATCGCTAAAGTATGCCAGTCTCTTGCCCTTATTCAGCTTTTGCAGTCCTTGCTTTGATAAGGATAGCTTGGGAGTGAGTAAGGGAGGAATATGAGCCCCAGATCACATCAAATCAATGGGACTTAGTGTAAAAAACTTAGTGTAAAAGTAACTCCCCATATTAGGGAGTTACTCTCTTTCCTGATCCAGCTTTTTGGTCCTTTTTCCAGCCATGACATCATCTCCCCAGACAATAACTTGGATCCACCTGCATATCAGATTTCAGGCTCAGGAAAAAAAAAGACTAGTATAGCCACAGGCCCTTTGGAATATAACTAAAATATGCCTACTAGCTGTCTACAAAATGGAGGACCCCCCCCCCCCCAGTTCTCCATCTGCACTACTCCAGCCTTTAGGTTCATGATTAGTCAACAACTTGTTTGAATTTATATATTAACTCTCTTTTCAGACACCAGGTTCCAGGTGTTAGCATGATGCCAACCAGACTTCCCTGGACAGACGACCCCACCAATATGTTCTGGAGCTCTGATTCCCCAGAACTCTGCCCCACTAGGGAAAGAGAGAAACAGGCTGGGAGTGTGGATTGACCTGTCAACATCCATGTTCAGCAGGGAAGCAATTACAGAAGCCAGACCTTCCTCCTTCTGCACCCCACAATGACCTTGGGTCCATATTCCCAGAGGGTTAAAAACTATCAGGGGAGGGGATGAGGTACAGAGTTCTGGTGGTGGGAATTTTGTGGAGTTATGCCCCTCTTATCCTATGGTTTTGTCCATGTTTCCTTTTTATAAATAAAATAAAATTAAGTTAAAAAAGAAATTGTCTTTTTTTTTTTTTGCTTAAAGCATAAAAAGAAAAAAATGAGTTTATAGTGCTATTTCCCATTCAAAGATAAGATTACAACATTCTGAATTCTTTGCGTTTATACTTGTAACTTTTATTTTAAGTATCTTGGTTCTTAACAGCATTAACATAGTTAACTATAATAGTTCCGAAAGAGAAGTCATAACATTAGGGTCTATGTGGTGGCACACCTGGTTAAAATGTACACACTACAGTGCACAAGGACCCAAGTTCAAGCCCCTGGTCCCCACCTGGAGGGGGAAAGCTTCATGAGTGGTGAAGCGGGGCTGCAGGTCTGTCTCTCTCCCCCTCTCTCTTCATATATATATATCCCTTCCTCTCAATTTTTAGCTGTCTCTATGCAATAATAAATAAATACAATTTAAAAATAGAGAGAAGTCATAATACTACCCTTAACAAAAAAGACTATTAATTATAGTTTGTTTTCTTTTTTAATTAATTAATTATTTTGTTTGTTTATGAGAAAGATAGGCAGAGAGAGAGAAAGAACCAGACATCACTCTGGTACATGTGTTGCTGGGGATTGAACTCAGGATGTCATCGTTGAGAATCCAATGCTTTATCCACTGTACTACCTCCCATACCACTAATATGAGTTTTCTTTGTAGCTTTTTATGCCTTGAAAATTGATTCAAGTAGGGATGTACTGTTAGAGCTTGTATTTTAAAGCAGTTATTTTCATGCTATAGGTTTGTAACCAGCTTAGTGTAAGGTTAAATGCATGTGTTTTATTTGCTTTTCGAATACTTTGGTACCAGCATCAAAAGTATTTATCTAGCTATATTTAAAGAAATCTCAAGGCTTTCCCTGTCTCTTTGACCTGTCTCCTCTGTCCCCCATATGTAAGTATCTTTATTAGTTATTGATTATTCTTTTTAATTGGTTTAGAAATTTTAATGACCAGAAAAATCATTTTTAATTTACATTTTTTCTTTAATGGGGAGATTAATGGTTTACAGTTGACAGTGAAATCCAGTAGTTTTGTATATATGTAATATTTTTCAGTTTTCCACATAATAATCTAACCCCCATCTAGGTTCTCCTCTGCCATCATGTTGCAGGACCTGAACACTCCCCTCACCCCATCCCCAGAGTCTTTTACTTTGGTGCAATACAGTTATTGTTTATTTTACTATTTTTCTTTTTTTGAAAAATATGAGAATTGTGTATATATGTGCTTCCCTTTAGAGTACACTATTCAAAAGATGGCATGCTACAAGCATTGTTTTACTCTTTCTTGTCCCTTGACAATAATATTGATAGATCCTAGATATCTACTATACTTACATATATGTTCTTCCTTGTTCTTTTTTATTTTAAAGTTGTTGAGCACCCATTGTGTGGGTGTGTCATAGTTAGTCAAGCCACCCCGATTGATGAACATTAGTGAACAGCAAGTAGTATGCTGCTAGAAGTAATGTTGAATAGAGTGATGTTTCACACATGCTATTTTGTATGTGTATATTTGCAGTAACACCTTATTTTTGTTTGCTTGTTACTTTTTAAACAGACCTTTGCTCAGCTCTGGCTTACAGTAATGCTGGGGATTGAGCCTGGTACCTTGAAACGTTAGCTACTCTCTTCCCTCATCCAGCTTTAAAAAAAAATATTTAAGAAAGGAGACATTAACAGAACTGTAGGATAGGAGGGGTACAGATCCAGCTTTTTTAGCCCTTTTTACTGCCATGGCATCATCTTCCCAAACACCTTGTGTCCACCTGCATATCAAATGTCAGGCTCAGGGAAAAAAATAGTATAGTCATGGGCCCTGAAACATAACTAAAATAGGCCTACTAGCTATCTTCAAAATTGAGACCCCGAAGCTTCATCTGCAATATTACAGCCTTTAGGTTCATGATGAGTCAACAATTTGTCTGGCTTTATATGTTGACTCTTTTTTCAGTTATCAGGTTCCAGATGCTACCATGATGGCAACTCGGCATCCCTGGGCAGAGGACCCCACCATTGTGTTCTGGAGCTTTGCTTCCCCAGAGTCCCATACCACTAGATAAAGAGAGAGACAGGCTGGAGTTATGGATCGACCTGATAATGCATGTTCAGCAGGGAAGCAATTACAGAAGCCAGACCTTCCACCTCCTTCACCCCATAATGACCCTGGGTCCATACTCCCAGAGGGTTAAAGAATAGGAAAGTTAAGGGGATGGGTGGTGGTGCACTTGGTTGAGTGCACATGTTACAATGCACAAGGACCCAGGTTCAATCCCCCAGTCCCCACCTGCAGGGGGAGGGCAAACTTTGCAAGTGGTGAAGCAGTGTTGCAGGTGTTTCCCTGTCTCTCTGTCTCTCTGTTTCTCCCTCTCTCTCTCTCTCTCTCTCTCTCTCTCTCTCTCTCTCTCTCTCTCTCTGTGTGTGTGTGTGTGTGTGTGTGTGTCACCCCTACCCTCTGAATTTCTGGCTGTCTCTATCCAATAAATAAATAAATAAAATAATTTTTTTTTTAAAAAAGAATAGGAAAGCTATCAGGGGAGAGGATGGGATAAGGAGTTCTAGTGGTGGGAATTGTGTGGAGTTGTACCCCTCTTATCCTATGGTTTTGATAGCATTTCCTTTTTATAAATAAAAATTTTAAAAAAGAAAGTCTTTTGTGGGGCCAGGTAGTGGCACAACTGGTTAAGCACATATATTACAGTGCGCAAGGACCCAGGTTCAAGCTCACCTGCATGGGGGAAAGCTTCATGAATGATGAAGGAGGTCTGCAGGCGTCTGTCTCTTTTCCTCTCTATCTTCCCCTCCCTTCTCAATTTCTCTCTGCCTATATCCAATAATACATAAATATTAAAAAATAATAAACATTAAAAAAGAAACTCTTTTGCTATCCTCCAGCCTCTATGGTACAATTTTTAATGTAAATTTTAGTTGGGCAACACTAACTCCACAGCCTAGTTGGTTCTTAGCCTCGCGTTGACAAATGCAGTCAAAGGGGAAATCCTGAGATAAGGGATATATGCTCAAGTCACTTATTGTTTACTCACTGCCTGCCAGCAGTCCCCAGATGCATCAGGTCCACTCTAGTCTCTGAATTTTCTCTCTTCCATAATTGACTAAACCCAGAATATTTTGCCTCCTCCTTGAATTCTAATTCGAATATTTCTTTATCTTTATGTCTCTCACTAAAAAATTTCAAAGTGCCTGTCCAATATTTTTATTTTAACTTTTAAATTTGTTAAGAAACAAAGACAGAAAGAGAAAAAGCAAAGTAAAACTTGGACACAATTTGACGTACTGCACTATATCAAATCACCTCTAGCCCTAGAGGTGACTGCAAGAGGGAGATTTGGATCCTGGCTCCTGTGGTGGAAAGGGAATTAAGTTGGAGATAAGAATATTTTGCATCAACCTAACATGGGGAGATAAGAAATTGTACCCACATGTCAACAACTGTACTGTAAACCATTACCCTCCCACCAAGATGATAAAAAGAACAAATATAATAAATAAATCTTGGGGCTGAGTGGTGGTTCACTTGGTTGAGCACACATGTTACAATGCACAAGGACCCAGGTTCAAGCCTCCAGTTCCCACCTGCAGGGGGAAAACTTTATGAGTGGTGAAACAGTGTTACAGGTGTCTATCTGTCTCTGCCCCTCTCTATCTCTCCCCTTCCATTTCAATTTATGGCTGTCTATATCCAATAAATAAATAAAGACAATAAAAATTAAATGAAAAATAAATCAGGGGGATGGGCGGTAGCGCAGTGGGTTAAGCGCACAGGGCACCTGCTTAAGGATCCTGGTTTGAGACCCCAGCTTCCCACCTGCAGGAGCGTTACTTCACAAGTGGTGAAGCAGGTCTGCAGGTGTCTATCTTTCTCTTTCCTTCTCTGCCTTCCCCTCCTTTCTAGATTTCTCTCTGTCTTATCCAACAACAACAGCAATAACAACAACAATAATAACAACAAGGATAAACAACAGGGGCAACAAAAGGAAAAAAATAGCATCCAAGAGCAGTGGATTCGTAGGCAGGCACCAAGCCCCAATGATAAATCCAGATGTAAAATAAATAAATCAGAAAGTATCTTTAAAAATAAATCTTTGGGGGGGCGGGGGGTAGAGCAGCAGGTTAAGTGCACGTGTCACGAAGCACAAACACTGGTGCAAGGATCCCAATTGAAGCCCCCTGATCCCCACCTGCAGGGGAGTTGCTTCACAACCAGAGAAGCAGGTCTGCAGGTATCTATCTTTCTCTCCCCCTCTCTATCTTCCCCATCTCTCTTGATATATCTCTGTCCTACCTAACAACAATGACATCAATAACAACGATAAGAATAACCACAACAAAGATAAAACAACAAGGGCAACAAAAGGGAAACAAATAGCCTCCAGGAGCAGTGGACTCATGGTGCAGACACCGAGATCCAACAACCCTGGAGGCAAAAAAAATCTTTTGAAAATTAAAAAAACAATAACAACAGATGAGTTGCTGAGAAAGCTGTAGTACATATACACAATGGAATACTATTCAGCTATTAAGAACAATGAATCCACCTTCTCTGACCCATCTTGGACAGAGCTAGAAGGAATTATATTAAGTGAGCTAAGTCAGAAAGATAAAGATGAGTATGGGATGATCCCACTCATCAACAGAAGTGGAGAAAGAAGATCAGAAATGGAAATTAAAAGCAGGATCTGACTAAATTGAAAGTAGGGCACTAAAGTAAAAACCCTGTGGTGAGGAGGAGGGTAGACATGCGGCTTCCTGGGCCGCCGGTGGATGGGGTGAATGGGACCCAGTCTTTTGGTGGTGGGAATGGTGTTTATGTACACTCCCATTAAAGTGTAGTCATATAAATTACTAGTTAATTAATATGAGAGGGGAAAATTGATTGTATGTCTTGAAGTTTTTAAAACACAGACTAAGTCTTTTTTGTAGGCTGTGTCTTTGATTTGTAGACTCTCTCAAAAGCCTAGACCAAGTAGATCAGAAGCAACCGGTGGCACAGCTGTATACAAGATACTGGGTATTATACAGCAAACCCTAACAAAGGGACTTTTCAAAGTTAACCCAATTACCAAATAATGTGATGATAACAATAACTATCCATTGTCTTTTTGAACCCTAAGACAGCAGGAACCTCACATTTCTACTATAGAGCCTATATTTTCCCCAGTCCTGGAACCTTAGGGTAGGGCCCACTTTCCTGCATGCCTCTCCCAATTCATATCAAATAATATTGCATCTGCCAATCGCAACCTAATCAACACAAGTATTCAAGAGTTCTTTATTTCGTTTTTAATGACAAAAGATAGAGACCAGAGTACTGTTCAGCTCTGGTTTATGATGATGCTGGGGCTTGAACTTGAGCACTCAGAACCACAGTTACAAAAGTCTTTTACAGAACCATTATGCTATCTCCTGAACCCACAAGAAGTCTTTGTAATGATACTAATCTTTCTTCTCACAATTAGGATGTGTGACTGCTGGATGATCAAAGTATCTTGATTTTACTCTCATGGTCTAAGCCCCCAGCATGGGTAACTTGGCAATTTTGGCAATTTTTTATCTGTATTTTTATTAGTGATTTAATTGTTATTAGTGATTTAATAATGTCGATAACATTGTGTGGTAAGAGGGGTACAATCCCATACAGTTCCCAGCACTAGAGTTGTTTCTTCACCCTTCCACTGGAAATTTCCCTATTCTTTATCTCTCTAAGGATATAGTCTTTTCCCTTGGGTCCTATTCAGTTAACTTCCCTGAGCAGAAGACTTCACCAATGCGTCCTGGAACCCCAGCTCCCCAGAGCTCTACCCCACTAGGGAAAGATAGAAGCAGGATGAGGGTGTGGATAAACTGGTCAATGCCCATGTCCAGCAGAGAAGCAAGAAACCAGACCTCCCACCTTCTGGTTTTTTACAGAAACCAGACCTCCCACCTTCTGCACCCCATAAATATCTTTGGTTCATACTTCCAGAGGGCTGGTGTCATGGTAGCATCTGTGACTTGGTGTCCAAAAAGCATTAAGATATAAGGCAGAATAATTCTTTTTTAAAAAATTTTTTATTTAAGAAAGGATTAATGAACAAAAACATAAGGTAGGAGGGGTACAACTCCACACAATTCCCACCACCCAATCTCCATAACCCACCCCCTCCCATGATAGCTTTCCCATTCTCTAGCCCTCTGGGAGCATGGACCCAGGGCCGTTGAGGGTTGCAGAAGGTAGAAGGTCTGGCTTCTGTAATTGCTTCCCCACTGAACATGGGCATTGACTGGTCGGTCCATACTCCCAGTCTGCCTCTCTCTTTCCCTAGTAAGGTGTGTCTCTGGGGAAGCTGAGCTCCAGAATAATTCTTAAGGACATGGATTGAGTGATTTTTAATCTATGCCCCCAGCTTCTACATTCTGAATGATTTCTCAAATATTTTCAGTTTCCTGTGTCCCTTTAAAAGTTTTATTTAGTGTGTGTGTGTGTGTGTGTGTGTGTGTGTAAGAGACAGAGATTGAGAGAGAATGAGAGAGAGGGAGAGGGAGAGGGAGAGGGAGGGGGAGGGGGAGGGGGAGGGGGAGAGGGAGAGGGAGAGGGAGAGGGAGAGGGAGAGGGAGAGGGAGAGCGAGAGCGAGAGCGAGAGAGAGAGAGAGAGAGAGAGAGAGCGCTTAGAACACTGTTCCATAATATGTCATGCCAAGCATCAAACCCAGAACCTTGGACATGTAATTCTTGTGTGCTACTTTTGAGTCACTTCCCTTCTCCACTAGCTTCCTCTTTTATATTTTCTTGGCAAGAGAGAAAGAATGAGCTACAGGGTTTTCTTAGGATGAGGGCATAAAACTTAGGAATTATGGTTGACTGGAAAGAAAAAATAGAAAAGAAAAGCCAGAATAAGAATCTTCCTGTTTCCTTTTCTTTATTTGCTGACTAAGTAGTACTTAAATATTTACTGGCTCCATTTGATGATTTATTTACTGACTTAATAAATATTTATTGGGGGTCTTTTCCATGCCAGGCACCAGATGGTCATCATTGGCTTTGCTGCTTCTGTTGTTTTATTTGTGTTTAGCTGAATCTTGGGTTCAAAATCTGTTATCTCTCTCTCCTTCCTTCCTTCCTTCCCCCCCCTCTCGTATCTTCTAATTACAAATACAAACAATTCTAAGCACAAAAACTTCCAGAACACACACACACACACCTAAACATACACACTTGAGCATTTTTCAAAGTAAGCAATATATTGGATTAATCATATTCCTTAAATCAGTGGAAAATGACTTAGTGGTTCCCATAGATTTTTGAATTTGACCTAGAATTGCCATTTATTTTTGTTAATTGAGAACATTAAAGACACACCTGCCACTATAAAATGACATTTCAGTGTCAAGGAAAAGTAAGATGAACAGAAATACACTTAAACACTTGTAACACAGAAAATTATTTACAAGTAAATGTGAATTTGGAGTCATAACATTCTCTTTACTATTCTCTTTGTTTTTGTTTTTATTGCTACCAGGGTCTTAGTGCCTGCCTGAGGAATCCACACTTGGTAGCCTTAATTTTTTAATTAAAAAATTTGGAGGGGGCATAGGAAATCCATGATATTTGAGTAAATTTTTTTTGAAAAATTTATTAGTGATTTTAAAATGATTTTTAAAAATATGAAATAAGAGAGGTATAATTCCATACCATTCCTACTACCAGAGTTCTGTGTCCCCATCCCCTCCCAGCAGAAATTTCAATAGTTCTCCCAAGGTCACAGATGTGGGTTGACTATATCTCTCTTTATCTCTATTTGCCCATTTTATTCACTTCTGCAGTCCTGCCTTCACTTTCTTTCTATGTCACATCTACTCCTATTACTACTTTCATGTGTCCTTCCTTTTTCCTCTCCCCCCTCAGTGAAACACTGCTTGACTTCCTCTGGTGTTTTTCAGATTCACTTCCCTTACAGTGATAGGAAAAAAAGTTTTTAAAAAATGTATCTATAGGATAGGCAGAAATTTGAGAGGAGAGGAAGAGATAGAGAGGTAGAGAAAAAGAGAGACACCTACTATACTGCTTCACCACTCATGAAACTTCTCTTCTGCCGGTGAGGACTGGGGCCTTGAACCTAGGTCCTTGCACATGGCAACATGCACTCAGGTGGGTGAATCGACCCCCCATTTTCTTTTCTTTTCTTTTAAGATTTTATTTACTTATTAATGAGAAAGATAGAGAGGTAGAAATAACCAGACGTCACTGGTATATGTGCTGCTGGGGACTGAACTCAGGACCTCATGATTGAGAGTCCAGTGTCTTTCCACTGTGCCATCTCCCAGACCACAGCCCTTTGCTTTTCTTTAAATTGTGCTATCAACTTGTGAAAACAGTTTTTTATATTTATTTATTTATTTATTTTCCCTTTTGTTGCCCTTGTTGTTTAATATTGTTGTGGTTATTGATGTTGTTGTTGTTGGACAGGACAGAAAGAAATAGAGGATGGGAAGACAGAGAGGGGTAGAGAAAGACAGACACCTGCAGACCTGCTTCACCGCTTATGAAGTGACTCCCCTTGCAGGTGGGAAGCCAGGGGCTAGAACTGGGGTCCTTATGCTGGTCCTTGCGCTTTGCGCAACTTGTGAAAACTTTGACATAGATAAGCCCAAGTCTGTGGAAAAGTGTTTGGGAATAACCATTTTCAGATGGGAACTGTGGTTTATTCTGGCATGTATTCTCAATGTATATGCTCTAAGAAATAACAGAAATTTCCAGTGAAGTTCATCCTTGAACTTCATGTGTTTTGAGAAAAGATTTATTATTTTGAATGAGTGGGTGATATAATATACTATGAAAGACACTGTAAAATGGCTATATGGAGCCAGGTGGTGCCATACCTGGTTGAGTGCACATGCCACCATGCATAAGTACCCAGGTTCAAGCCCCTACTCCCCCCCTGTAGTTTGTGAAGCTTCATCTGCCATTAAGCAGAGCTACAAGTGCCTCTCTTTCTTTCTCTGTCTCTCCTTTTCCTCTCAATTTCTCTCTGCCTTAGCAAAATAAAGAGAAAAATAAATAAAAATGGCTATGTACATAGTAAAGAGTTTGTTTCCCATACTTTATTTTTATTAAAAATGATTATTTATTAATGACACAGCTAAAATATGACCCTGGAATATATACTGCTAAGGCTTGAACTCAAGACGGCATGCTTAACAGCCTCCACTCTACCTCTATACCACTTTCCTATCCACCAAGATTCATTTATGTATTCCTTTTTTAAAAATATTATTTATTTTCCCTTTTGTTGCTCTTGTTTTTTATTGTTGTAGTTATTATTGTTATTGTTATTGGTGTTGTTGTTAGATAGGATAGAGAGAAATGGAGAGAGGAGGGGGAGAGAAAGATATCTGTAGACCTGCTTCACCGCCTGTGAAGTGACTCCCCTGCAGGTGGGGAGCCGGGGGCTCGAACTGTGATCCTTGCACCGGTCCTTGTGCTTTGTGCCAGGTGCGCTTAACCTGCTGCACTACCGCCTGACTCCCCCCTTTATGTATTCCTATTGAGAGAAAGAGAGAAATAAAAAGAGAAAGATCAAAAAGCACTGCTCAGCTCTCATGTATGCAGTGCCAGGGGTCGAACTTGTGAGCTCTGGCTGGCAAATTTTGTGCTCAACCACTCTGTTATCTTTTAGTTTTTGTTGCCCAGATTTTGCAGATGATGAAAAAGATACAGAAAAGTTAAGTGAGTAGCACTTTTAACTCAATGAGTCAGTAAAATAGGTAATAGAACAAGACTGTACTTTGAGGACCATATAACAGCTCAACTAGAATCAGAAGTGAGAACGGATTAACTGTTTATGTGGCTTTCAGCAGCTCTGGCTGACTCTTCACCCTAATGATGCAGCATGATTTTTCTAACTATTAAGCATGAGTTTATGCCCTAGTCCCAGGCCAAAATTAGCTTTATCTTTGCTACACTTTAGCTAGAAAAAAAGATGCTGAATTCTAGTAATGATCTCCCAAAATTTCACTTAATAAAATCCTATGAAACTATTCAGATACATTGGAACTTTTTTTTTATTTATCTTGCGGTACCTCTAGGACCTTGCACATGTGTGATTCCACAGCTTCCGAGATGACTTTTTTCATTATATATATATGTAGATAGATAATAGACAGACAGACAGACAGATAGAGGGTGGCATCAGAGCACTGCTCCTCCATCTATGTAGTTTCCTTTGGTGCCTTGGTGTTCTCAGTTGGTGCTGGGCTTCAAACCCAGGGCCTCACTCATGGTAATGCTCCCATGGTCTTCCAGATGAGCTATCTTCCTACACTACATGGGATCTGTATCATTTTATTGGGTGGAGGTAATGGTTTACAGAACAGTTATTGACACATGGGTACAATTCCTCATCTCGTCAGACATATATGTCTGAAAAACACTCTAACCCCCAACCTAGATCTTTTTACATCATCATGCACCAGGACCTAATGTCCTGTCTATCTTATCCCTTCCCCTACCTTCCTCATAGCCATTTGCTTTGGTGCAACTACTTGGAATCTTGAAGAAATCATGGTCCCAAAGGACAGAACTATTAAACATGGCGACATGACAATGGATTGGCTAGGGAAAGGATAATAACTTGCATGTACAAACTATTGTACTTACTGTTGAATGTAAAACATTAATTCCCCAATAAATAAAAAGAGAAAAAAACGTATAATAACTTTTAATGCAACCTGTTTTGCAGAAAGTAAGGGAAACCCATCATGATCCAGAGAGTCTAAAGACTCACATCTGCCCTTGTTCCTGCATGTGTCCACACTCAAAACAAACAGTAGTTTAAGACTTACTCTGGGCCTGGGCCTGTTCATTCTCAAAACCATGTTTTTTGCTTTCAGAGAAAAACAACAGTATAAGACCTACTGAGGCCCAGAGTCTGTTTATATCCAAACCCATCTCCTATTTGTAGGTAGAAGACAGAGGGTAGAAGTCTTTCTTTCTTTCTCCAAAACAAAGAAACGGGGTGACTGATTTGATCATTGCTCTACTTTTCATTGCACAAGTGAAGGGCGATAAAGCTTTTTCCATGTTTGCAAAAGCTGATAGAATTTTTTACTTTCTATGGCACCAGTAACTGCCTTATTAGGTTTCACCAACAGTGATTCTCTCCATCTCTTCTATTTTTCATATGAAAACTAGAGTATTCTCGAAGCCCTCCTTAGCTCAGAGAACCTAAAAATATGACTTTTCACTGTCTTTTGAATTACAGGTCAATACTGAATCAATTGGATCAGGGGTTGTCAATTTTGGCAAGATTTCATACAGAATGTGTAAAGTTAGTTTCCTCATCAATGACTCACAGGGAAAATTGTTCTTTGTTTGAATTTTGATATTTTTTTTTCTTTATTGGAGGGGCATTTAGTGGATTACAATAGTTATTGATGCATGGGTACATTTTATCATCTCCCTGTGATAGATATCTGCAAAACACTCTTACCATCAGCTTGGGTCCTTTTCTACCATCATGTATTAAGACCTCAATGCCTGTGGTCCAGGAGGTGGTGCAGTGGATAAAGCATTGGACTCTCAAGCATGAGGTCCTGAGTTCAATCCCCGGCAGGCAGCACATGTACCAGAGTGATGTCTGGCTCTTTCTCTCTCCACCCATGTTTCTCATTAATAAATAAATAACATTTTTAATAAAAAATAAAAGAATAAAAGACCTCAATGCCTACCACCCCCATCCCTTTCCCTCTTACCCCAGAGTCCTGTGCTTTGGTTCAACACACCATGACCTGTTCAAGTTAGAATTTGTGTTTTCCCCTTCTGTCCTTGTTTCTTAAGTTCCACCTATGAGTGGCATCATTTTGTACTCATTCCTCTCCTTCTGGCTTATCTCACATAGCATGATTCCTTCAAGGTCCATTCAAGATGAAGCAAAGGAGATGACTTCATAATTTTTAACTGCTGAGTAGTATTCCATTGTGTGTATATACCACAACTTTCTTTTTTTTTTTCTTTTGCCTTTAGGTTATTTCTGGTACTCAGTGCCTGCTCTACTAATCCACTGCTTCTGGTGGCCATTTTTTCCATTTTGTTAAATTGGATAGCACAGAGAGAAATTGAGAGAGGAAGGGGATATATAGAGAAAGATAGATACCTGCAGACCTGCTTCACTGCTTGTGAAGTGACCCCCCTACAAGTGGTTAAACCAGGGGCTTGAACCAGGATCCTTGTGTGGATTCTTGTACTTCATACTATCTTCACTTAATCCAGTACACCACTGCCCAGCCCCTATACCACAACATTCTTGGACACTCATTTGTTGTTGGACATCTGAGTTACTCCCAAGTTTAGGTTATTACAAAATTAGCATCTTTTTAATAGAAAATATACTTAGAGTTTGAAAGGAACCTCTCTGAACCCCACTAGATTATGTAGTCTCATATTCCCTATAATCCAAATCTAATAGTACTATTAAAGGAGAAATCTGAGGCTGAGAAAGGTGAAAATGAGGTTGTTCTGGAAGACAGTTGGGTTGTGGGTTAGTAGAAATCATTGTCAGGTAATGTTCCTGACTCTCTACATAACCCCAGTCCAGCGGATGTAGTCTTTTTAAGACTGGGAGAGGATTTCTTTCTTTTTATTTTTTTTTAAGACCTGAGCTAGAAATGTGACCAAGATCCATTTCCTTGTTGATATAACCTCAATTCCAAGAAGAACTCCTTAAGGCTATTACATATTATTGGTTTCTTGCCTTGTTAAGTTTTCCACTTCTTGTATACCTTCTACAGCCCCGAGTCCACATTTCCTGGACCAACCTGCTTGATCAAGTAAAAAGAGCCTCTTTTATCCTATGTTTATAATTTGTTTTACTCTCTAAGCAATTCACTATATATTTTTTACCTTAATTTCTAATATGACTCTGCCAGTTTGGTTTAAAGACACTAAGCATAGCTGTAGTTGTTCATGTCAACTTTAAGAATCCTTCGTTGCCATTTTTACTTTGAACCTATGTAGCACATCTTGAAGCTATGTTTCTCCTATTCTAGTCCTACTCTAGACCTAATTTCCAGAAAGTCTTACATTATAATTGTTTACTTAACTTAATATCCTTCTATTGATATTTATGTGTGCTAATCCATTCTGCATAAAACCCATTGAACATCTATTATTAGTCACTGAGGAAGGCACAAGCTGTGAAGAAGATAATCATGGTCCCTGGTCCAGTGGCATTTAAAATTTAACAGGGAAGATAGTCATTTAGCTCAAATCACACAAATGGTGTAGATATATAAACTGACACAACTTCTCTGAAAGAAAGGACTGTGGTTTTATGAGAGCATATAAAAAAGTAAGCTTAGGGGAGTGAAGGCAAGATGACAGACTCATAAGGTCTGTGTTCCTTGCTATCTGCAATAGCAGCAAACCCACACCTTACATGGAAAACCCTTCATAGAAATGGGACTTAGATGTCACATAGAGGATAAAAACTTAGCTTGCAGGTGGTAAGGACACAAACTCATTCACCAAAGGAAAAGAACCACTCCATGTCACTGCCTACTGCAATTGGGGGATGGGAACCATAATATACAGTGCTTAATCAGGCAAGATGGGACCAGCTGAAGCAAAATTGCACTGTTCCAAAACTTTTGCAGTTTTGTGCCTGCAACTTGACAACAGCAAGAAATTGATAATAAAACTATGAGACATGTGGGAATTATAGCAGCAACCTTTCTGATAACCAAGACAGCTTGTTGAGTGCAGCCTTGTGGACAGCACAGCCATACTGGGACTCAGTTTATTTAGTAATGGGGGCAGAGTCTGGGAGTAGTGTTTCCTGTACAGGGCACAGTCTGATGGACTCTGTTCTCTTACCGGTCTGTGATGTAGCTGCAGCCTCAGACAATTGGTTTGGAACTGTCTTGATGCTAAAGTTTCAGCTAGTTATTTGTGACTGTGAATCCCTGGTCACTGTCCAGGCCAATCAAACACAGATCCTTGATTCTGTTCTTCATGGAGCATCAAATATAATTGGAGATAGAGGAAATAGATGGACCAAGACAGCAGTCTAATGAAAACCCCACTAGCTATCTATAAAATGGAGCACCCCCCAACATTTCATCTGCACTATTCCAGCCTTTAGGTCCATAATTGTCCAACAGTTTGTTTGGCTTTGTATGTTAACTCTCTTTTCAGCCACCAGGTTCCAGATGCTAGCAGGATGCCAACCAGACTTCTCTGGACAGACAACACCACCAATGTGCCTTGGAGCTCCGTTTCCCCAGAGCGCTTCCTCACTAGGGAAAGAGAGAGACAGGCTGGGAGTATGGATCAACCTGCCAATGTCCATGTTCAGCGGGAAAGCAATTACAGAAGCTAGACCTTCAACCTTCTGCATCCCACAATGACCTTGGGTCCATACTCCCAGAGGGTTAAAGAGTAGGAAAGCTATAAGGGGAGGGGTTGTTATATGGAGGTCTGGTGGTGAGAATTGTGTGAAGCTGTACCCTTCTTATCCTATGGTTTTGTCAATGTTTCCTTTTTGTAAATAAAAAAATTAAAAAAAGAAAACCCCACATTCAACAGAATTAGATAAGCTTCCTAAAGAAGACTGAAAAATTATGGTTTATAGAGATGCTCACCAAAGTGAAAAGTTCTTTTTTCTTTTTCTTTTTTTTTTTTACAAACCACTTTTTATTTGTAATTAATAGTGGAAAGGTGTAGTCATTTAAATAACAATAATTACTTCTTTATTTCTCTCCTCCCCCTCCTCCTTCTCCTTCTTCTCTTTTTCGCTCTTGTCATCAGGATTATCGCTAGAGCTCAGTGCCTGCAGTACAACGATTTTCCAAGTGGCCTTTTTGTTTTGATAGAGTGGAAATACAAAAAGAGATAGAGACAGAGTGAAAGGAGAGACACTTTCAGTTCTACTCCACCACTTGTGAAACTTTCCCTTACAGGTGGGGCCTTGGCCCTTGAATCTGTGTCCTTATGCATGGTAACAGGTGTGCTCTACCTCTACGAGATGAACCACCACCCGGCCCCATGCTTCAATCTTCTCATTCACTAACTGAAGATAATAACACATGCCTTCCAGGATTTCTGTCAGGATTGAATAAGTCATAGTATGTAAAAACTGGCACATCTGAAGCACACACACACACACACACACACACAGACAAAACAAAACATTAGTTCCTCTTTAGCTTCCATACCACCCTTCTTCCTGAAGTTTTAAAATTTCCTTTCTTCCCTGGATGTCTAGCCCCTACAGCTGGCTTCCTTTTTCCAAGATAATGACAGGCTTGGGAGAGCTATTTCCCTTTTCCACATCGTACTTATCTAAGTTCAGTCCAAGTCCTTTTTCTTATTTGGTGCCTTTCATTATTCTAAACTTGGGTGTATTTGAATTGGGGCCCCAAAAGGACTAGGTTATCTTGTAGGCAGCTCCCTCTGGCCTCAGCTGCAGGAGTTTCTCTGCAGTTCTTCATCTTGGCAGCTTCTTTCTAGGTCAGCAGAGCTGTTCAGCTCCAATGGGCAGCAGCACCAAGTGAACCCTAGGTCTGTGTCTCTATATCTTGGCTGCAACAGCACCCCTCTCAAGGTCCCCAAAGTTCTCCAAAAGCCTCCAAAGTCCCCAGAGTCCCCTTAAAAAGTTCCAGGGCTTTGTCTCACACACACACACACACACACACACACACACACACACACACACACACACACACACACACACTGAACAAAAATGACAAGGAGTCAGCAGTTACTTTCCCAAGGTTACGAAAGGGAGATACAGACATGTATAGTAGTGGAGATAGCCCAAGGCCACAGAACATGTCTACTGTCTGATTATCTACACAGACACTTTCGTTTCCAGGCAGGAAAACCTTATGGTCTAAGGCAGAAAAAGCTGACCAAGTCTATTTTACTCACACTATTGCAGACCCAAATGCCTCTGCACAGTTCCTATTCTCCCTTGGAAGGAAGGAAGGAAGGAAGGAAGGAAGGAAGGAAGGAAGGAAGGAAGGAAGGAAGTTTAAAACCAGTGATGGGCTTTGTTCTTAGTGAGCATTTGGGAAGCCATTGTCCAGGGAATGGAAAGATCTGAAGGCTTTGGACCTTTCCTTACTTGTCCAAAATCTAATTCTGGCTTTCCAGATCTCCTTCATTTCTACCTGTACAAAAACCAACTCCTTTTGGAAGATGGGGAGGTTGATTTGAGTAATATACTCTAGCCTCTGATTGCAGATTTGAACAAACCTGAATAATCCTCCCCCCTCCCTTTTCTTTTTCAAAAGCTAATGTAACAGAGTTTTGTCGGTTGTGGCCAGGTGTCGGGCTGCACCGCGGGGAAGAGAGAGAGAGGGAGGAGGTCTGGAGCAAGTGGGGTACACAAATCTTTATTATAGGATCTGGGGGGGTGGCTCAGGCCACGTGGAGTCAGCCGACAATGGCCATCCCCACTACCTCACCACAGGGCAAGAGAGAGAGAGAGAGGGGGCTCTGAGAGAGCCGAGAGAGCTGAGAGCCCAGAGAGAGAGAGAACGGGGGGGGGAGTGAGGGAGCTTTTATTGGGCAACAACCAGGGGTGACGTATGGGGGCAGGATTGGTTGAAGGGGGCACTGCTAGGATTTCGCAGGGCTTGGTAAAACCTGGGGGCAGAGACTGCATCAGAATAATTCCTCAGCATCATCTCCTCCTTTCCCTTTGTGTCTAAATGGACACAGTAAAGAAAAATGGAATGGAGCAGGCTTAAATGTTTTTAAGGAATGCCGTCCTCAGGTGGGAAGATGTAGGACTTTCTGTGGAGGAGGGAAGGCTTAAATGGCTGCCAACCTTGTGAGATTTATGTGTACCCCCTGTGCTCAACCCCTCTTTAGAGAAAGAGAGACTTACCTGGAGGGACTCCTCTCATAGGTTTAAGCGCAGCCTGCTCAACCATCTCTTCACAATATCTCTACATCTTTTCTATCTTTCTATCTACTCATCGCATAAGATGGTTCAAAGTCTGTAAAAGACTATCTATGACAGAGGAATAATGGTGTAGGGATGAGCAGAAACCTTTTGGGCATAAGCCTAAATGATATAACAAAACAGGAAGGGACAAGTAGGGGAGTAGTAAAAGCCAGTGTGATGTCAAGGGAAGGATTGATGTGTAAGGGAACGTTGCCTGTTTGGGGGGGAGGGGCAAGGGTACATAATGAGGGGGAGGCGGGAGGGCATGACCCACCAAACAGAGGAGCTATTTGGCATTGTATAGTCCTCAAGGCAACAGTTTATAAATTCTATGAACTACTCAGGATCAGTCTATGAAAAACCAACAGTGTGAAGGGAAATAAGCTGCTTTAAAATTGTGTAAAGTGTCTATAGGGTATGCCAGCAAGTCCGATACAAGTCTCAGTCCAAAGTAGATGGCTAGGGGAAGAAATGGCAGGGGATGAAACTCTGCATGAGGAAGGTCAGCCGCTGGAATTCTGCTTTTCTGTAGACAGGTAGCTGGAACCGCCAACACACGACAGGCAATCAGAAGCAGGAACGGCAAGCAGACATTAAGAAAGTTCTGTCCTTGGAGTCTGTGTATCAGGTTCTTCAGATCGCGTTAAGTGACATCTAGGGTTTTGGGGGGTGTGCCACTGTAGTCATGCCGTCTAGTGGGTGACATCAGGGTGTGCAGGGGTTCAGATGGTTTTTCCCGGGATTCCTGTGAAAGAAACACAAACAATCTGCTTCTCATGGTTAATTTGAACTTGTAACAAGTTAGAGGTTTACTATAGTTGATACCTCGATGATTATAATTGATTTAAATATCTTTATGACTTTATTTAAAGGTCATCTAATGTGACCTCCTGTAGCAGTCTCTACAGCAGGATCTTGAGACCAATTTTAGTTAAAATATGTATTTTGAATTTTAACTATTTTTACTTTGGGCTATAAACAGACTCAAATTATTTAGAGAGTTAAGGCTTTTTTGTGACAATGATTTTAACATTTACAGTGCTGGATTGATGCCAGATCTGTTGTGGATTAATTTCCACAATATAGTTTACAGGGCACTTTTGGGGGCCCTCCAAAACATTTTACCTTAAATAGTTAGTTACCTTAGCAAATTAATTTTTACCTTGTCTGGTAATAATGTAGCTGTAAGGTTACACTTTTGACTGTTAAGTTAGTGTTATCAGACTTGAGACATACTCATAAACATTTAGTTATAACACACTGGAGGAAAAAAAAAACTTTTGTTATGAAAACATATCATTTTAAAAACAATTTTATATCTGTCATTAGTCACACAGTTTAAGACTAAACACTTACATATATACCAAAACTATATATAAAAATCAAAAGAGGGAGAAAAACAAAAAATTTGGAATGTTTCTGGACATCTCCAGAAACTTTGGCTGCGTCCAGCATTTTTTATATAAAGCCAATTACCTTTTAGAGTACTCCGAGCAGATGAGTCATGCAAAAAAAATTTTGGGGGGGAGTCGGGCGGTGGCGCAGTGGGTTAAGCGCACGTGGTGCAAAGTGCAGGGACCGGCGTAAGGATCCCGGTTCGAGCCCCCGGCTTCCCACCTGCAGGGGAGTAGCTTCGCGGGCGGTGAAGCAGGTCTGCAGGTGTCTGTCTTTCTCTCCCCTCTCTCTCTGTCTTCCCCTCCTCTCTCCATTTCTCTCTGTCCTATCCAACAACAAAGCAACGTCAACAATGGCAATAATAACCGCAATGAGGCTGCAACAACTAGGGCAACAAAAAGGGGGAAAAAGGCCTCCAGGAGCGGTGGATTCATGGTGCAGGCACCGAGCCCAGCAATAACCCTGGAGGGAAAAAAAATTTTTTTTGGTTATTCAACACACTCACTCACAAAACACAACTGGAGGCGGGGTTGCCCTGACTGGAGGCGGGGTTTCTCTAACTGGAGGCATGGTCTAAGCTTATCTGGACATTGGTTACACCAATGCCCTTGGCTACCGCACTGAAAGCAGGCCCCATTTTGATTACGTGGGGTAACTGTATAAACCTGTGTTGTAATGGGTGCCCCATAAGAGCCTGATGTAAGTTCCTGTGTCGCTAAAATCCAGTTATCTGGGTGTAGGTGTTTAAGATTAAGTCATGCCTGACGGAATTGTGGTATTATGCCATCCCAGACAATAGAGCGCAGGAGTAGAGAGCGGACTTCAGGATTATAAATCTTTCTCTCTAAGGTTCCCCTCACCATTGAGATGAAGTTCACTAATGATTCGTCAGTGTCTTGGCAAAGAGAGTTAATGGGAACTGAAAAGTCTACATTGGTTGGGGTCACCCTTTCCCATGCTTGTGTTGCTTTGATGCGTACCTGTTCAAAATAGCCGGTTGGAAACCTGGCTTCTGCCTGCTGAGTTCCAGATTCAAACACTCCTGCTCCAAACAAAGCATAAAAATTCCATTCTCCCTGTTTGTTACTATTTTCCTGCAATTGTCTAGAGCATTCATCATGGAAGCATGCCTTCGCCTGCAGGTAGAGGGGGTCTGGGAGTGCAGCACAAGCCAGGTCTTTCCAGTCCTGGGGGGTGTTAAGGTGCTGGTTAAAACTCCTTAAAATAGACTGTCCATGGTGCATGAAATCCGTCCTCCTTAACCGCTTCTCTGAGTTCTCTGCATACTTTAGAGGAGTATGGGTGCCACACCTGAGGGTTTTTTCTAGAGGGGGCCACGTTTACCGGGAAGGTGTGCATTTGATTCGATGACATGGGGGAGACAGCTACAGAAGTGGAAGCTGCCATAGCAGCCACAGGGGAAGCTGAACATGTATCTATGGGGACAGAGCTCTTGGGGTGGACTGCAAATGGTTTAAGGTCTTTAAATGCTGAAAAAATATCCTTTCACTCTCGTATCTCAGCCACAAGGTCTCTTGAGGTGTCAGCAGGGGGAGGGGTTGAAGGAGAGGAAGCCACAGGGTCTCTTAATTATGAGGTATTAGCAGGGGGAGGGTTTAGAGAAGCATAAGCTGGAACCGGGCCAACAGAAGGCGGGTTTAGAGAAGCGGACACTGGAACAAAGGGGTCAGCTGGGGGCGGGGTCAAAGAAGAGGAAGCCAGAACTGGGACAGCAGGGGGAGGGGTTAGAGAAGGGGAAGCTGGAACAAAGGGGTCATCTGGGGGTGGGGACAAAGGAGGAGCTGCCAAACGTGTGCGTGTCTGTGGGAACGGAAGTTTTGGGGCTAACTGCTAATCGCTTAAGGTGGTTAAGTTTTGCACACATATGCTTTAACTCTCGTATCTCAGCCTCAAGTTCGCTTACCCTCGTGGCAGAACACCTTGTACATATCTTGTAAGTAGCAAATATAGCCATGAAAACCCATGGTGTAGCGAAAATTAAGGTGTCTCTGATATCAAGAACCTGTCCCAGGAGAGAAGGATATAATGTCTGGGACACCTCCTCATAAAACGAAAAAAATCCCATGGTGGGGGAAACGCGGGGCCACAGAGGCGGGTGGATGCCACTTACCTGTTTCTGGGCGGCTTTTGGGGAACTCAGGCCGGGCCACCCAGCAGGGTGTGATTGTGGGACACGATGGGCGCCAGGTGTAGGTTGTGGCCAGGTATCGGGCTGCACTGCAGAGAAGAGAGAGAGAGGGAGGAGGTCCAGAGCAAGTGGGGTACACAAATCTTTATTATAGGATCTGGGGGGGTGGCTCAGGCCACGTGGAGTCAGCCGACAATGGCCATCCCCACTACCTCACCACAGGGCAAGAGAGAAAGAGAGAGGGGGCTCTGAGAGAGCCAAGAGCCCAGAGAGAGAGAACGAGGGGGGGAGTGAGGGAGCTTTTATTGGGCAACAACCAGGGGTGACGTGTGGGGACAGGATTGGTTGAAGGGGGCACTGCTAGGATTTTGTGGGGCGTGGTAAAACCTGGGGGCAGAGACTGCATCAGAATAATTCCTCAGCCTCAGAGTTTAGCTTTCTGTGGCTCTGGGCATCAGGTCCATGCTTGGCTTCACATTTAAACTTGTAGCAAAGCATTTACCTCATTGTAAACGGAGTTTACTAGGTCACTGAATGAAACAAATTGAAAGCAACTGAGTATTCATTCATTCATCAGTTTGCTCACTATTTCTCAACTATGAAGCATGTATCCCAAAGTTTACTTTTCTAAGTGAGATCATAGCATTGAGCAGAAAACAATGAAAATGTAGTGCTGTGTCTGGGAGGTGGTGCAGTGGCTAGAGCACTGGACTCTCAAGCATGAGGTCCTAAGTTCAGTCCCTGGCATAACATTTTCCAGAGTGATGCTTTGGTTCTCAATCCCTCTCTTTCATTAATAAATAACTGAACTAAATTCTTCTCTCTACCCAAAACAAATAAACAATATTTTAAGTAAATACATAAATAAATAAGTAAACTCTTTTAAAAACAAATAGCAGCGTGCTACAAAAACACTCTGGGTTGCATGCCCATTATAGTTAATGTTCTATGGGTTGGTGCCCCACTAAGTGGTTAGGGGCTGTTTTTACTCCAAAGCCTTCCCATTTCCTATGTATACAACCTTGGGTAAGTTACTTAACCTCAACGACTCTTGGTTTTTCATTTTTCAAATAGAATAAAACTATTCACCCCCCACCCATCAATATTTTTATGATGGGGAGTCGGGCAGTAGTGCAACGGGTTAAGCGTATGTGGCACAAAGCACAAGGACCGGCTTAAGGATCCTGGTTCGAGCCCCCAGCTCCCCATCTGTAGAGGAGTCCCTTCACAGGCGGTGAAGCAGGTCTGCAGGTGTCTATTTTTCTCTCCCCCTCTCTGTCCTTCCCTCCTCTCTTCATTTCTCTCTGTTCTATCTAACAACAACATCAATAATAACTTCAACAACAATAAAAAGAAAACAATGGCAACAAAAAGGTAAAATAAATAAATAAGTATATTAAAAAAAATTTATGATGGTTACTTGAACTGATTTCCACAAAGTATTGAGCATAATTTCTAGTGCATGATAAGTACCAAATATCTGTCACTTTTTTATAGTATTGTTATTGTCCAATATTATTCAGGGTCAGTAAGCCTAAGAGCTTGTAAGTCTAGGTTTTATTTTTTAATAGTTGATTTATTTTCTTTTAATGAAAGAGATAAAGAGGAATATATATATATATATATATATATATATATATATATATATATATATATATAGAGAGAGAGAGAGAGAGAGAGAGAGAGAGTCCAGAGCACTGCTCAGCCCTGGCTTATGATGGTGCTAGGTATTGAACTTGGGATCTCAGAACCTCAGGCATGCAAGTCTTTTGCAGAACTTCCAAACTTAGGCCCAGGTTTTAAATATTCATACACACCCCCTTTCACTTGGGGAGGGTTGGGGATAACAGTATGAATGCTTACGTGGTCATTTAGTAGTTCTAAGACTTTTGGTAGCTCATTTAATATGGCTATACAACACATCTTAGCTCTGTGAGATGAGAAGAGTATCATCTCCTGTTTTATAAGGCTCTCGGGGAGATTGCAAGAGGTAAGGAGGAAAGGCATGTAGCCCAGTACCTGGAAGGACACAATAAACATGCTCTGTGAGTCAACTTATTGAAATGATAGTCTAGCGGTGATATAAATCACGCGGGTAGTGTGTTCCTTTGCCATGTGTACAGCCCAGGTTTGAACCTGGCCCAAGTTAGAGACTGGCCCCCACTGCACTGAGAGAAGCTTTGGGGCTATAGTCTCTCTCTCTCTCTCTCTCTCTCTCTCTCTCTCTCTCTCTCTCCTTCTATATAAAAATTAAATCTTAAAAGGCAGTTTTCTACACTTCTTTCCTTTGTCTCTCTCTCTCTCTCTCTCTCTCATTGGTCTCAGTGACTGCATGACTCCAGCACTTTTTCCCAGCAGTCATTCTTTTCTTCTTTGGTAGTGAAAGACAGAGATACTGAAAAGGAAAGAGAGAGATAGGAGGACACCTGAGACAGCTGTAGCACTGCTTCCCGCATACCCTGCAGGTGGAGATCGGGGGAGCTTGAACCTAGATCTTTGTGTATGGTAACATGTGCACTCTACTTAGTGCACCAGAACACCCCATCACCTAGGGCTCTATTCAGAAAATCCTTGGATTCTCACATAGATATGATGGGCCTACACCTCTAATACATCCCTCTTTCTACTATCACCAGTCACTTCCATCAGGAATGCCATTGAAAGGCTCTTGTGGTATTCTGCAGGACTTTGTCCTCACTGTAAAGCAGCAATGGTATGGACTGCCCTACATTCCAAAGAGAGGGGTCTGCCTACTCTGCTACTCAAAGAAGATTGATCCTGAAATGAGTACAGTCTAGAATGTTCCTAGCTGTGACCATGGACTGTGAAATCAGACTGCCAGAGACTCAGAAGTTACACAGGCTCCTAGGCTAAATAGGAATATATATATATATATATATATATATATATATATATATATATATATATATATATATATGGGCCCTAGATCAGATCAGTGGGATTTATAGTTAATGGTATTTTCATACTTTCCTCATGTTTGAGAGCTAATTTCTGCCCTAATCCAGCTTTCTATCCCTATTCTCAACTCTGATACCATCTTACCAGATGAAATTTTAGTGCACCTACATGTTAGTTACCAGGCTCAGGCAAAAATTACTTAAAGTGATGGCCCCCTTGAACACACCTAAAATAGACTTCCTAACTTCTTCCCACATGAAGATCCCTAATCTCATCTGCTCTATTCCTACCTTTAAGTTTCTGTTTTTTTAAACAATTTGTCCGGCTTTATATCTTACCACATTTTAGCTAACAAGTTGCAGATGATACTATGATGTTATCCTGACTTCCTTGGGCGTATGACCTCACCAATGTGTATGAAGACTCGCCTCTCCAGAGTTCTATCTTCCTAGGGAAAGACAGCAACAGGCTGGGGATATGGATCAACCTGCCAACACCTATGTTCAGTGAAGAAGCAGTTACAAAAGCCAGAACTCCTACCTTCTGCACTCCAAAAATAATTTTGGTCCATACTCCCAGAAGGATAAAGAATAGGGTAGTTGCCAATGGAGGAGATTGGACACAGAACTCTGGTGGTGGGAAATGTATGGAATTATACCCCTGTTATCTTACAATCCTGTTAATGATTATTATATCACTAGTAAAAATTACAAAGAAAAGAAAGGTTTCTCAAAACAGTTCCTTTGTCCCCAGAAATATCCTTTTCTGAATTATTGTACATGTGGTTAGACTTCCTTTGACTGAACCTCCCCATTTCAGACTATGACCTGGAGTTTAACGTTTATCAACAAGGGATCACAGTATTTTTTTTTAAAATAAAGACAGAGTGAAGCAGGGAAATAAATGAGTAAAGAGAGGATCAGAGAAAAAAAGACACCTGCAGCCTGCTCCACCACTTCTGAAGCCTCACCCGACTCTCACAGATGGGTACCGGAGGCTTGAACCCTGGTCCTTAAGCATGGTAACTTGTGCACTTTCCTGGTCGCGCCACTGCCTGTACCCTCTTTCCCCTAAATAGTTTATTTTTATTATTTATTTATTTATTTATTTATTTAATTAATGAGTGAGTGAGAGTCAAGTCATAACTCAAGTACATACAATGCTGTGAATTGAACTCAGGACTTCATGTTTATAAGTCTCATGCTCTAGCTGCTGAGCCACTCCCAAGACTCCTCATAGTAGTGTTTTATTAGACAGAAGAGCAAAAAGCATCATTCTCTCCTCACTTCCACACTCCTCAGTTCACTTCTGCTGCCATCACCTCTACCCGGAGTTCATACTTCTTGCAAAAACATCTTTTTTCCTTCTTGCAGTGCACGACTTTTTCAGGCATCAAGTCAGGCCAGACTATCAAGGCCTCAGTGATACACTGTCCTCCCCATCTTCTACCGAGAGGCACCTGTGATCCAGTCACACTGAATGCAATCTGCATAATTTTCAATTGTCAGCCAACCTCTGAGGAAGCTGTGGCCAATGGGGGCATTCATACCATTTGGATCTGCAGAAACCTTCCTCCAGGCCTGAATGGGAAGAGACCTGAAAGCTTTGTGTGTGTTGGGCAGAGCAAAAAATCAGCTGAATTATTATGTACACACTTGTCAGGTTATAAGAAACATTAAGTGAAACAGCCTGAACAGTCCATTTGCTGAAGAGACATTTAATTATTTCAGTGAGAACTAGTTAGAGATGAGAGCCCATAAAATAAACAGAGACACTAGCATTTGATTTTAATGTCTTTCCATTTTGCCATAGGCCACAATTTAATTAAAATTCTGAATAGAAATTTTAAGACAACACATTCTCTACAGCAGCCAGACAATAGAGATGAAACATCCCCCCACCCCAACATTTTCCTGGAATTCTAGATTTTTGTATTATTTATTTTTTATTTATAAAAAGAAATACTAACAAAACCATAGGATAAGAGGTGTACAACTCCATACAATTCCCATCACCAGAACTCCACATCCTATCCCCTCCCTTAATAGTTTTCTTATTCTTTTTTTTTAACTTTATTTATTTATTTTCCCTTTTGTTGCCCTTGTTGTTTTTATTGCTGTTGTAGTTATTATTGTTGTAGTCATTGTTGGATAGGACAGAGAGAAATGGAGAAAGGAGGGGAAGGCAGAGAGGGGGGAGAGAAAGACCTGCTTCACCATCTATGAAGCGATTCCCCTGCAGCTGGGGAGCTGGGGGCTCGAACCGGGATCCGCTGTGCTACCGCCCAACTCCAGTTTTCCTAGTCTTTAACCCTCTGTCTTGTAAGAGCTGAGAAGTGGTCTCGGTCTCCCTCTCTCTCTCTCTCTCTCTCTCTCTCTCTCTCTCTCTCTATCTCCCTCCCTCTCTTTCTCTCTCTCTCTCTCCCCCTCCATCTCTCCCTCTCCTCTCTCATTAAAATACAAATAATATGTATTTTTTAAATTTCTTTATTGGGGGATTACTGTTTTATAATAGACAGTAAATACAGTAAATACAGTAAATAGTTTGTACATGCATAACATTTCTCAGTTTTCCACAAAACAATACAACCCTCACTAGGTCCTCTTGTCATCCTTTTCCAGGACCTGTACTCTTCCTACCCACCTACCCCAGAGTCTTTTACCTCTGCGTAATACACCAATTCCAGTTCAGGTTCTACTTGTGTTTTCTCTACTGATCTTATTTTCCAACTTCTGCCCGTGAGTGAGATCATCCCATATTCGTCCTTCTGTTTCTGACTTATTTCACTTAACATGATTTCTTCAAGCTCCATCCAAGATGGGCTGAAAATGGTGAAGTTACCATTTTTAATAGCTGAGTAATATATATATATATATATATATATATATATATATATATATATATATATATATATATATATATATATATTACAACTTGCTCAGCCACTCAGCTGTTGTTGGACACCTGGGATGCTTCCAGATTTTGGCTATTACAAATTGTGCTGCTATAAACATAGGTATACACAAATCTTTTTGGATAGGTGTGTTGGGTTCCTAGAATATATCCCCAGGAGAGGAATTGTAGGGCCCTAGGATAGGTCCATTTCTAGCCTTCTGAGAGTTCTCCAGACTGTTCTCCACAGGGGTTGGACCAATTTAGATTCCCTCCAGTGCAGCATATTCACCACAGAAGAGATCCCAAAGGCTGAGAAACACATGAAAAAAATGTTCCAAGTGTTTGATTGTCATAGAAATGCAAATAAAGACAACAATGAGATACCACTTTACTCCTGTGAGAATGTCATTAGAACAGAAAAGATAGCAGCAACAAATGCTGGAGAGGTTGTGTGGTCAAAGAAGCCCTCCTGCACTGCTGATGGGAATGTAAAAATAATATTTTAAAAAGCAATCTAACTTAGTTATTAAAATCAAAGATGCTGGGCCTGATAAGGTGGGTTGCACCAGTTATGAAGCTCAAGGTCAGTTCCTTGCTCATCTGTGAAACGGAGAGTAATCAGAGTTTTTGCCTTATATGAGGATGAAATGAGTTATTTACTTTTTTTTTTAACAGAGCACAGCTCAGCTCTAGCTATTGTACTGGGGATCAAAACTGGGATTGCTTCTGTGCAAGTCTGATGAGT